>NC_137047.1:23840819-23860819 GCF_032717465.1 Coenobita brevimanus | reverse complement strand
AGTGATTGACCGTGGCCTTAATGTGGAAATGACGACTGCGTGATTTCCCATCTTAGTCACAATGAGAAGAAAGCTAATTCGCTCAAGGTCGGTTAGCAGAAGTTAACCTACACCTGACTTTCCCTGTGTCTGTCCTTCCGCGTCCCTGTTTACTTCTGGGCCGAGATTCACAGGCTTTCAATTAATTATCAGTCGTAGCTGTGAACCGCTTTATATATATATATATATATATATATATATATATATATATATATATATATATATATATATATATATATATATATATATATATATATATATATATATAATCATCATCATCGGGACTTCCTTTCCCACCCTAGGGCAGGGTGAGGAGTAGCAATGTCCTGACAGCCTAAATTTGCCCAGTCCAATGGGCACCGCTTCCATTCACTCATCATTCAAGCCCCCGGAATCCTGACTCTATTGTATACGTCAAAAACATTCACCACGTTCAGAGAACCATATATATATGTCCCATTGGATCCCGGAGTTGCTGGGCGAGGCGCTGTACTGGGAGGGTACTAAGCGTACCGCCCTCAGCCTACCAGCTCATGGTCATGAAGCTCATAGGTCCCTACCCGGGGGTTCCCTACTTTATTAAGATTTGAAAATTCCCAGTATTGTCCAATACTGGGGACACTGGGCTCCAATAGGATATATATATATATATATATATATATATATATATATATATATATATATATATATATATATATATATATATATATATATATATATATATATATATATATATATATATATATATATATATATATATATATATATATATATATATATATATATATATATATATATATATATATATTTTACAACAATAGGTCAGTTGTCAAGGTTATAGGGCTAGGATATTCACAGACCTAGCAAAAGCCATCTTAAAGTAGTTATCCGATATAGACCAAACTTTGGGAAACGGTTGAGGGTAAGGTACAAATTAATTGTGTCAGTTTTGAAAACAATCGGTCAAAGGTCAAGGTCACAGGGCAAGATCAAAGTTCGACCCATGTTAGCCATTGTTAAGAAACAAACAACTAAGTAGTTTTTATATGATTTTAATAACTCTAGGAGACTGAGTTTTTAGAACAATTGGTCAGAGGCCAAAGTCACATGGCAGTCAACTTAAACAGTTTTTATCCGATTTAGACCAAATCCTGTGAAAGGACTGAAGGTAAGGGAAGACTGAAAGAAGTCTTTTATAAGAACAACGAGTCAAATGCCAAGGTCACAGTGAAAGGTCTAAGGCCGGAGTCACAGGGCAAGGTCAATTCAAACAGTTTTGATCTGATTCAGACCAAATTTGGTGGAGAAGCATTATGAAGGGATTCACTGCTGAGAACAGTTGGTCAAAGGCCAAGGTTGCAGGCCAGGGTCAAAGTTTGACCCGTGTGACTGTGTGACCAAAATCCATCCATCCATCATCCAATTTTACGTTGCCCCATCAGGAGCGTAGAAGCCCGGGGCTAGGCAATTCGGTCCTGACATTTAAAATGAGTGACCAGCCTCACTCATCCCTGAGTGGCATTACATGAGCAATAACCCCAACCATCCCCTGGATATAAACCTTCACTGGCTCAATCCGATTGGAGCGCTGTTGTTACCCACTAAACCACCAGGCGCCATAATTTGGTTATATGGTTACCACCCAGCGTAGTAAATGGTTTCCAGGTGTACAGGAAACCATTTAGGCTTGTCACTCAGAGTAGAGTCACCCATAGGCAGAAGGAAGAGGAAAGAATGAAGGAAAGAAAGACAAAAGAGGGAGTGTAAATTCACCCATAGGCAGAAGGATGAGGAAAGAATGAAGTAAAGAAAGACAGAAGAGGAAGGGAAGGAATGGAGAGAGGAGAGGAAAGGGCGGACACCCGAGAGCAGCACTACATCGAGTGAGTGGATGGTGAGCGCCCCCACCTACCACATAATACGGTTTTAATATAATTTGGATCAAACTTGATGGACGAGCTGAGGATCTCCCAAGAGGCTGATCTGTTGCTTTTTGGAATAGATCAAAGGTTAAGGCCATATGGCAAGGTCGGCTGAAACAATCCAATGTAGACTAAGGCTGTGAAAGGGTTCATTTTAAAACAAGGATAAAGGTAAAAGTCACAAGGAAAGGTCACATGTCAAGGTCAGTGGGGAAAGCCAACTCAAATAGTTCTGATCTGATTTGAGCCACAGTTGATAGAATGGTTAAGAGTTAGACAAGAATGAAGTATTTCAATTTTGAAAGTAATCTGTCGAAGGTCAAGGTCACAGGCAGAATCAGGTATTCTGCCCTTAGACCAGTTGGTGGGCGCGAGTGTTGCACTCAGAATGCTCTGTCTTGTTAGGTAGGCGACTGTGATGCATATTTTGACCCGATAAGATATATTGTGGATAAATATACTTCGAATTAACGAGGCTTTACACGTCCAGGAAATTAATCTCGAGGAACTCCTGTGTTGTTAGTCAACATTTTTTTTTTTTTCTTTTAGATAGCACAGGACGCTTGATTCAGTGGAGGGAAATCCTGTCAGTCGGAAGGTTAACTTTCAGTACGATGATGTACAAGTACTTATTGTACTTATGTATATTATGTTCTTGCAGCCCACAGACGATATTTTCAGCGTAGGAGAGACGTTTGGTAATGGAAGGGTTAACAAAGGCTATATCTCACTCCTGTTGTTAGAAAAATCTCTCCTAATCCGAAAAAAACAAATCATCCAAGACTATTATGAATTATATGAAAAACACGTCCACGGACAAAGGTAGTTAATCAGCCTGTTGTCAGGCGCTTAATCCCATAAGGGTTTACCACAAACAAATCGCCTACAAGTCGCCTTGTTCTCTGCTGTTTGGCTCTCCTTTCTCTAATTCGCACCTCTCTTTCACCTCTCCATCTCATCTTTGGTCTCCTCCTCTCCTCCTCCACCACATGCACGTACACTCTTCTAGTTAATCTGTCGTTCATCACTAGCGAATACGGTTCCAGTACTTCCTCATTATAATGGTCTTGAGTCCAGATTCACAAATAAATTCATGATTCATCCCTTCTCTTAACCGTGATTCATTTTTGTGGGAAAGACTGAGAGAGAATAGATTTTTCCCATGTATGTTATGCATGAAAGGGTACAGCAAGGACGAAAGGTTGTCGGTTCAAAGAAAACGGTGATAAGGAATAGGGAAGCGAGTATGGAAGTTTGAAAAAGTTGCTGCATGATACTACTGTGATTCCCACTATAATGTACAGGAGTTAAGCTTGGACAGGTTACGACAGGGGAATGATTGTTAACTACGACAGGGGAATGAGTGCAAGTTACCACAGGGGAATGATTGCAAGTTACTGCAGGGGAGTGATTGCAAGTTACGACAGGGGAATGAGTACAAGTTACGACAGGGTATGATTACGAGTTCCGACATTGGAATGATTGCAAGTTACGACAGGGGAATGATTGCAAGTTACTACGGGGGAATGATTGCAAGTTACGACAGGGTATGATTACAAGTTCCGACATTGGAATGATTGCAAGTTACGACAGGGCAATAATTGCAAATTACTACGGGAGAATGAGTGCAAGTTACGACAGGGTATGATTACAAGTTCCGACATTGGAATGATTGCAAGTTACGACAGGGGAATGATTGCAAGTTACTACGGGGGAATGAGTGCAAGTTACGACAGGGTATGATTACAAGTTCCGACATTGGAATGATTGCAAGTTACGACAGGGGAATGATTGCAAGTTACTACGGGGGAATGAGTGCAAGTTACGACAGGGTATGATTACAAGTACCGACATCGGAATGACTGCAAGTTTCGACAGGGGAATGATTGCAAGTTACTACAGGGGAATGATTGCAAGTTACGACAGGGGAATAATTGCAAGTTACTACAGGGGAATGAGTGCAAGTTACTACAGGGGAATGAGTGCAAGTTACGACAGGGGAATGAGTGCAAGTTACTACAGGAGAATGAGTGCAAGTTACTACAGGGGAATGAGTGCAAGTTACTACAGGGGAATGAGTGCAAGTTACTACAGGAGAATGAGTGCAAGTTACTACAGGGGAATGATTGTAAGTTACGACATGGGGATGATTGGAAGTTACGACAGGGGATCATAAGTTATGACAAGGGAATGATTGGAAGTTACAACTGGGGATTGTAAGTTACAACAGGGGAATGAGTACAAGTTACGACAGGTGACCGATTGGAAGTAAAGAAAAAGTATTAATTGGAAGTGTTTGTGAATCTCGGTCTGTTATGGACGTGTTTGTCAGTGTATTCTATTACCTTTCTCACGCTCGGGACAACTCTAGTTCTCTGTTAGCTAATACCTCACTATCTTATTGAGCTGAGTGGGTCATAGGAGCCTGAAAGTTTTAATGCCACCATTAGTTCTCTGATGGACGTGACAACTCTTGTATTCTGTTGCGACTAATGCCAAATGATTTTACTTGGCAGAGAGAGAGAGAGAGAGTCACAGGAACCCAATTGCTAATGCAGTTACCATTGACCCTCTCGTGATCGGAACAGCTCTCATATTCCATGATATTTCCAGAAGAGTTTACTTAGTTTTGAGTGAGTGTTTATAACAGACAAATTACAACTCTGTGTGTGTGTGTGTGTGTGTGTGTGTGTGTGTGTGTGTGTGGTAGCCTACCCAGTTCTGGAGGTAAGGAGCCTCGGTAATCCTCAGCCTTGACGAAGAACGGCAGGACACTCTCGTAGTCCCACCCGGGGTTGCCCAGGGACGCCCATCTGCCGGGGGAGTCACAGCCACATTAGTTTGCAAGGGTCATAGTGTTGTCTAGGCTTCTCGTATTTGCTAGGGTCTTCGTATTTGCTAGGGTCTCCGTGTTTGCTAGGTGCTTGTGCGTGCTAAAATCTTCGTGCGTTCTAGGGTCTTCGTGTTTGCCAGGGTTATCGTGTGTGCTAGGGTTTTCGTGTGTGTTACAGTCTTCGTGTTTGCTAGGGTATTCATGTTTGCTGGGGTCTTCATGTTTGCTGGGGTCTTCATGTTAGGTCTTTATAGTGTGTGTGGATTATTTGTTCACCGTCGCCTCATTACAGTTCTTAAGATAGCACAAAAATAACAGAGGGACTGATACAACAAAAAGACACTTCACAAACTCCAGTCAATACGTCTATCTATCTATCTATATACCTAGGCTGCTTCCCCCATGGAAAGGGAGATAGCCGAGACAGGACGACACACTTCCCATTTACTCATCCATTCAGACACATTCAATCGCATCTTAGCCCCAAAGGGGAGAAGGGACAGATCCTCACCGCACCACACCACACATGGGTCAACTGCGCAGTGCAATCAGTGACATCCGCAGCAGGGCCCGACAGCAGAGCTGGTTTACCCATGCCACATCATAATAGACCCATCCCCTTACTCGCATCTGACCTGACTAGCTAATCAATACGTCTTTTGTTAAAATTTAGTCCTTTGATTTTCTAATATCAAGATAAGAGAGCTTGTCAAGATTCTGGTTACCTCAGCACTGTTGAAGCTGTTGCAGTAAGTCTTCATGTTACTGTTCGGGGTAATGCTTAGAAACAACAGTTGAGTTCCTCATTGCATTATATTAGGTGCTGAAAATCTACCGTGATCCTTTACTGGTAAGACTTCAACAGATATCCATGAGACAACAAGAGAAATAGTCATCATTCATGCAGTTACAGACTACTTAATGAATTTCGGTGATCAGTTTAGCATTTGATGATGTGGCCAGTCTTTTAATCAGTTAAGGTATCAGCACCATATAGCCATACGTAAACAGCACAACATTCAACGGGTGAGTTCAATAATTCAACTACTCAGTAGTTTGTTTACTAATTAGTCAGTAAAACTTTGAATGACATCGGATGACAGGGCATCTCAGCGGATTATTAACTTATTCATTAATCAGTCAGGAAAAATCAAAGATGAGATTTTAATTTAGATTACTATTTTTATTTGTTTTATTTATTTAATATATTGTTATATGCACATAAATATTTTTTATCGCTGTTCTCCTTTTACACTTGCTGTACGACTGCAATGACCTTTCGTTATGCTGCCAAGATCTTTAATATAATCAGTCAGTCAGTCAGTGGATATGCCATACCACTGAGGGTCATATTCTCGTTGGAACTGAAGTTTTTGTAGCACCTTTTTCCTTGCCGTTTCTTATGCAGACATTCCTGCTATTACACATTGCTGCTCTCTTTCATGTCATCTATACTTAGTGTTTTGTATCGATGTAGTGGTCATCAGTAATGTTACGAGCTAAAGTTGGTTGACATTCTCTTGCCATCATTGTGGCCTGCCTTCCATGTTTCCCTTCCCTCCTTAGATATCATAAGTATCAGTCTTCCTCATACTCCTCTGCCACTTGTTTCGTACTGATATAACAAAAAATTACATCATATAACAAAAAATTACATCATATAACATCTTCCATGACCACAGCCGGCAGGGACGTGCTGGGGAATTTGTGATCGTAGTTGAATAAGAGAATAAATCACTGGGGGAGGGGCATTACGAAGCCTCCTGTATCACCTCGAATACGACCTAACCCAAAGGAAAATTTTCTTTTATTTAGATTATTTGCCATTCAGTACAAGCCCTAACATTTGGAGGAACGATGTCGCTGAAAGTCAAACAGGGATGGGTAGAACATGGCAAGTAAACGTACACTGGCAAATATAAAGTGAAATAACTATCAATGAAGCAGCGTAACGTAAACTGGTTCACACGGGAGTACATGGGGAAGGGGAGATGGAGATGAAAAATACTGCCCGATTAACATGGGTAAGAGGCTGAGGAAATTGGGAGCTAGGGTGAGAACATTTCCTAAAAAGTCGTCAGGATGATCAGTAAAGTACTGACATAAACAGTACTGCTTTTGCTCTAACCTGGCTTAAAATTTCCTTATCTCCATGTTCAAGCTTCAGTTGTAGCGCAAGGTTAACGCTGAAATATGGTGCTAGTCATGGTGAAGTGCTATGGCAAGGTTGTAGAGCCGTAGTATTTTGCTTTTCCTCCACTGACCTACGTAAAAAAAGCTACAAACGAACGATAATCTATGCCAAATTAGAGTGAATTAAAAACAGCATCCATACCTACCTATCGAAGTCTCTCTTGTTGCCGCGGCAGTAGAACATGGCGTTGATTGTGGAGCCACCGCCCAGCACCCGCCCTAGCTTCACCTCCCCCTCCTGCAACATCACCATCACACACACTATCAGTCAACACGTACACATGGACAGTCCAGGGGAAAGATCATATCGGCTTTAATAATAGGGCTGGACGACTTCAGGAGGGATAATTTGAACATGAAGGGTTAGATGTTACCTCCATTAACCTTTTCACCATGAGGGTGCTTTCATAAGCCGAATAAAATCATCTAACACATTTACTTTTACATGGCAGTGGCCCGGTACAATAGTGTCAGCTGTCCTCATCCTTGTTACATATATAGGGCGACTCGTGTCCAGCTTTTGAATAGATTTTGTGGTAGTTTCACTTCGATCACTCATCCCTAGAACTGTCACAACATAATAATCAGCTGACATGGGCGTCAGCTGGCAAAACCAAAAACTGACTTAACTATCAGTTGGTGTAACCGTCAGTTGGCATAACTTTTAACTGACATGACCACCAGCTCCCTTAACTGTCAGTCTGCGAAATATTCAGTCAGCCGGCCTGTCTGTCACAACGAAAACAAAAAAAAATCCTACTATTTTACTACGTGACGTAAGATCATGTGAGTTCAGGGGTTAATTCAGGCTTGTTCAGTTCCATGCAAGCCCAAGCAGACCATCTGAGGTCAGTTCAAATTATTACAGGTTGCCTAATATCTCATCCACAATTATGGTTATTTCAACCATGTACAGTACAAGCCTTCTAAAAGTAATTCCAGTCCATATCTGCCATTTTAGGTCCAGTTTGGCCAATTTCGCCAATTTCGGGTCATTAAGGTCAGTTGAGGTACACTCCATGTAGGTCACGCTCGACCGTCTCAGGCCCTTTACATCCAGTTCGACCCAGTCACGTCAGTTCAGGCTCATTTAGGGCCCGCTAAATCATTTCACAATCGTTCAGCCCACTTTAAGTCCATCCAGGCCCCTCACAGCCATTCTAGCCCACTCAGGTCTCTTCATTTTCTTCCAAGTCACACTAGATTCGTCAGGTTAGTTTACTTTCACAAACCATACCCAGGAAGGCTTGTGCCAGATACCAGTCCTCTTGATGTAACGGTTTCAGTTATTTGACGTTTCAAGTTTTTTATAAGTCTTTTTACAGCCTCTGAAGTTCGTCTGATAAATTCAGTACAGATTGCTTCAGTTTATACCCATGAGCACATGTTCTAAAAACTAAACTTGTCAGGTCACATGAGTCTGTGTGGGGAGGGTGGAGAGGCGGTTGGGTAAGACGGCGGTGTACTTAGTGGGTCAGTAAACTAAAGGTTTGGGGGAATATGGTATATCAGACGGATGGGGTAGGCAGAGAGAAGCGGGCAAGACGGACTCTGGATGGTGGTGGTTGGTGGGATAGGATGTTGGTATTGCCGGTTTGTTTTCCTTGGACCTAGATCCCTAACTCTTTTCTGTTAGTCGATCGCCAAGTTTAGTCAGACTGGAGGGTGGATTTGACCAGTGACCGAGAAAACTCATTCCTGCCTGATAAATGAGGCTCATCGAATTTTATGCAACCACAACTAATTATTCAAGTTGTGAGAGATACTCAGCTCTTTCAGATGAAAATACACCGACTATATATGATGGATGTTGTAGGTTGACTGATGATGGTGTGGGGTAGTGCAAACCAAAGCTCTCTATAAGAAGAAGAGGAAGAAGAAGTAGAAAGATTATGATGATGATGATGATGATGATGATAAGGAGAAGGAAGAAGAGGAGCAGGAGGAGAGCGCCTGAGCAACAATGAATAACTTTACAAATTGAATGATGAATGTAGAGCTGAACCACTGACCTGATTGGTAAAATACTTGAGAGCGTTGTGTTGTGGGACAGTCTTGTAGCGGAACAAGTTGGGATATCCTGGGATCCATGAAAAGAACTGGAGGGAGGGAATGTAGGTGTCCGCTGGCGGTGGGGGTCCGGCCTCCAGCAGCAGCACATTCCAGTCCAGCACCTCCGCCAACCTGGCCGCTACCACCGCACCTGCTGACCCGCCTCCCACTGAGGGTTAGAATTATTAGGTGTTAGAAACCGTTGTTGTTGTTATTATTATTATTATTATTATTATTATTATTATTATTATTATTACTGTATTACTACTACTACTGTTGCTGTCATCATCATCATCATTATATTACGGTGTTGCACTTTGATTCCCCCATCAGGAGCAAGGTGTTGAGGGCTAGGCTATTCAATTCTACACATTAAAGGAAAAGAATGACAGTCACTCTTACCCTGAGTGGGATTATGTATACAAAAACCCCAACCTTCCCTTGGATTTAAATATTTTATGGGTCATATCTAGTTGGATCCCTTTTATCCGCTACAGCACTAGAGTTTGCATGTTGGCTTTGTGTGTCGTACCTAGTCTAGTAAATGGTTAGAAAGTTTGCTTTAAAATGAATGGCAGTGTAAGAGCGCATTTCATGCATTTTTGCTGAAATTTCTTTGGGCCTTTTAATTATTACTGCATCTTGTATTGAGTTTCTGTATCAGTAGCTTGAAAGTGATTGCAAAGCTCGGCTGTTGTTCTGTAGAAGGAAGAAAAAGATCAAAGTAATAAATTTTGATCAAGGAGACTGGCCACTGAAAATTCTAGAAGTTGGTGAAGTATGCTGCAAATTTCATTTCGACCAGTAGGTCAGGTATATATGTAGGCCTACATGTCTTTGCCACAAAAGTAAAATGCATACGCAATACCTGTACACTTGAAGGTATACTAAACAAGTTTCCTTTGGTCAAAACTACCACTGTAAGTTGCTCATTCATCTTCGCTGGAGATATCTAAGTTTTAATCAAGTCTAGCTTATTTCAGACACATTCTTAGTTCAGGTAGTGTTGTAGAAATGCATTAGTCGTCGATGTTGGCCTAGTGCGTTTCCTTCGGTACCGTAAAATGTTCACAGATTATGGGTAATGAGAACATTAGGCATCAGATAATCTGAACTTGGAGCATATCGGTTTTTGCAGTTTGAATCATTTGTGGTAGGTGGGGGCGCCCACTATCCACTTACGCGATGTAGTGCTGCTTTCAGGTGACTCTGCACTGAATGACAAGCCAAATGGTTTCCTGTATACCAGGAAACCATTTCTTATGTTGGGTGGCAACAATATAATCTAATGAAGTTTGGTAGTTTAGTGAGTTATGGCGCCTCAACCTGTCTGAGAGATGGTTGAGTTTATTGCTCACAGATGGCCACTCATGGGCGAGTGAGGCTGCTTACTTGCCTTACTTGTCGGAACTGGCTCGTACCCTGTTGATGGTGTAGAAGTGGATTGGACGATGGATGGATGGGTGAATCATTTGTTGAACCAGACAAAAAAACACTTTGATAGCCGCACCCACCCTTAAAATATTGTAAGGGTAAATATATAATCATTTAAGATGGAGACGGAGGGGTGGACTCCGAAGGTTCAACCTCTATAAACTCAGGTCCTGGGTGAAGGTCTGCTACAGTGCAAGATCTCGTGAAGCTGTCCTCCCTAGGGGCAGTTCCATCTATAGGGGGTGGTCATCGGGAATTTCACCTTGCATAAAAGTGGCAGGGGTGAACGTCTAACAATATGCAAAATTTCGTTTTCCTAGGTTAAAAATCATGACCGTGCATAAAGGCATTGGCCAGGACCCCCGGAGGCCACAATCCCCTCTTTGGAGGGGGGGGAGGGGCTTTGGAGGTCTCATCTGCCTAAATCGTGGCCCCAGGAAAAATCTGCCATTGCGCAAAATTTTTTGTTCATAGGTAAAAAACTATTGGACTCCTCCCCCTAGGGGCAGCTCCTCCCCGTCCGTGAAGGTTGGTCTTCGAAAGTCCCACCCTGCCTTAAATGTAGCTGGGACAAATGCCTATTAATATGCAAAATTTCGTGTTCCTAGGTTAAAAACTATGAACGTGCTTGATGGATTTGCTGGGACCTCTGGAGGCCGTCACTTCCCCCTTTGGGGGTAACCCTCAGTGTCTTCACTCTTCCCAAAGCGTGGCCGGAGTGAACGTCTATCAGACTGAAAAATTTCATGTTCTTCAGTTTTAAAACTATTCCATTCATAGCGATTATGCAAAAATTCGTGCTCTTGGATAAAAAAATAAAGAAATAAAAATGGCTGTCCCTAACAGTTTTGGTTAGGACACTTGGGGGCCACTGCCCCCGAGGGAAGCAGCCATTGGTGGTCTCATCCTCTCTGAAGCCTTGCCTGGGGTGGGGGGGTAGGTCTGCCAGTGTGCAGAATTTCGTTTTCCTGAAACTTCTCCCATAAGACCTGGAGCCTATTCCTCAAGAAATCCAATAACTCAGTGAGCGAGTGAGTGAGGGAGTGACACAGTTAGGGACTTGGCTGCCTTTGTGGGTGTGGCAAAAATTAAAGAACCAGGTCATACAGTTAAGTGTTCACGGTACCTCATGCTCCAGTTCAAAGTTTACGTGATATCGGTAGAAATGGGGCCGGACAGAAATTCTCCAATCTGTCTCTTGAGTTTACTTCAGGTTAATATTCTGTTAATTTCTCTTCATAAAGTCGCAGCCATAGGGAAAACTAACTCATGCTTCTATTGTGTAAAAAAAAAAAAAAAAAAAAAAAAAATGAATAATACTCATGAAGGTGGAATCAGGGACTCCACTTAACAAGAGTCTTAAGGAAATTGCTTATACAACCGTTTCATTTTCTGACACATATAATACGGACGCAGCTCTCCAGATTTTTCACAATTAACGTCTCCTTCTTGTGGTGTGAACATATAATAATGGACATTTTTACAGTTACATTTCTCTACTCTCTTATTTTACCATCTAGAGTAAAAGCTGTCATATATTCTGAACCCTTTGTCACACCAGTCGGAAAGTATTTCGTACTCTCTGATGGAGAGAGAGAGAGAGAGAGAGAGAGAGAGAGAGAGAGAGAGAGAGCATTACATTTTGCCAGTGTAACGTCTGACTGACTGCATGATTATATTATTCATTTTCAGCCAAATATTTACATCGCAGTAGTGTGCTGTAGACAACCTTCAGTAACTCTACGTTCAGAATATTGTTTATGAGCACAGATAGCACAGCCGGTATGCTTTACTGACAATTTGCAATACTTCGTATCCGCTGAAGTTTCTGTATCTGACACGCATATAAAATGAATCACTCAGGTTTCCACAGCCATTACTGTGACGAGAGCCAAGTTTATGTGACAGTAAGTGTGGATTAATAACGAAAAGAAGCTTGCTTGCATCTTCCTCACGTACAGTTTGCCAAGAGATCACAGTGGTTAAGGAGGCTCAACGCTATTTTAACTTGGCTGAAAATTACTGTCTCTCCATTTTGAATTCTAAGATGTAATAATAGACTGACAAAAGAATATAATGCTAGTCATGAAAAAGTGCTACGGAGAGGATGTAACGCCGAAGCATTGTCTTTTTCTGTCAGTGAGCTACGGGATGTAAGTCGTGAAAGGACGGAAGATCTGGGCAAGGCTGAAGTAAAATGAGTATAGCACCTGTTCCTTATCATTTTATTATTTATCTATTGCGTTATTATATTCTTGTGTGAATATGAAAAAAGATATGAATAACGTATAAGACAGTAGTGTGCAGTAATGTGGAAAAATAAATTAATGAGGAAGAGTACTAGAAAGCCTCCTAAAATAAATCGTCAAGAGATGTCAAAAAGCCTCTTAAGTTAACAAGAGGACGGCTTCAAATCCTAGCCAAACGCACTCTCACTCTCGTTACATTAAGCGGATAGGCATGTGATAATAGGCTGCATAAACCTGACCCACCACCTGGTACCTGATCTATTAATCTTGTGTTGGATTGTGTGAAGTTGTTATGTGATAGCTGATAATTATTCTGGAGAGAGAGAGAGAGAGAGAGAGAGAGAGACTAGATGAACACACACAATGTAGCACCTGCGCCCACCAGCTGGTTTAATTAAGGGTCGAATGAATGACTTTGTCCTGTGACCTTGACTCTCGGCAGATTACGTTCAAACTCGAATTACTTTATTCTTGCCTAAGCTTTAACCCTTCCACACAGATCAGATCAGATTGTTCGAATTGATGTTGCCCAGTGACCTCGACCTTTGATTGTCCCTGTAACCTTGACCTTTGACCTTTCCCTGTGGCTTAGACCTTTGATTGTTCTAAAAATCGAATATCTTTTATCCTTGTTTTAACCTGATCCCCCCCCCCCGACAAAGTTTGGTCTACATCGGCTAAAGGCTGTTTAATTTGACCTTGCTATGTCCTTTGCCCTACTTTTCTGAAAACAGTAAGCCAGACTCTTGGATGATCCTTAACTCATCCACCAAATTTTTATCCCAGCAGGTCAAAATCGTTGTAGTAATGTCGTTCACACACAAGACATATGGGTCGAAATTTGACCTTGCCCTGTGATCTTGGCCTTTGAGTGATTGCTCTCAACTGAATACCATCGTTCTTGGCTGATCCTTAACACATCCACCAAGTTTGTTCAAATCAAATCAAAACTGAGTTCACCTTTCCCATTGGCCTTGACTTTTGACCTTTCTCTGTGATCCTGACCTTTGACTTATTGTTCTCATAATCTAATCCCTTTATTTTTTTCTTATTCGCAACATTTCCACAAAGTTTGTTTTAAATCAGCTAAAAACCGTTCATGTTGACCTTACCCTGTGACCTTGATCATTGTCCTATTGTTTTCAGCCAACAAAATACTTAATCATTGCCAGACCCTGAACCATTTCACCAAGTTTGATTAAAATCGGATCAGAGCTGTTTAAGGTATTTTATTCACACACACACACACACACACACACACACACACACACACACACACACACACACACACACACACACACACACACACTCACCGATGAAAGCATAATTCCCACTCATGCCACCTGAGCGGAGATATAAAAACACGCACTCGCAAAAACACTTGCATAGAAAAACAAGATCTCAGCGAAGAGCGTGTGAGTCGGGTGAGTATACTGACCAAAAAACAAGCTTGGTAATAACTGGATCAGCCTCTGCATCCAAATAACCAGTCTCGTTGGACAAGTGATTGATTGAGAAATTGAAAGTAAATACCGGTTTTCGGAATTCAGAAAGAGTAAGTGACTTGGATTGAATTAAGGAGGAGCCGGTGATAAACTGAGTAGCATATGCAGCTCACAACTGAAAGAACCCGAGTTCGAATGGTTCTCTTGTTGGTCAAACTCGTGGGCAAAGTTTGTTTCCCCTCTCTGGTTCCTGTTCACCCAGCATTACATTTAGGGACCTGATTGTAAATTCGAGTGTTGCATGTCGTAATCAAGAGGAAGACTGGGATGTAGCTAAGTTATTTATCTGGTTTAACCCCTTCAGCCCGAGATAGTAATATTTAATTTAACAGCCAGCCAATGACTGTATTTCACCTTTAGGAGATATTTCGTACCAAAGGAGCTTAATAGAGATTGCTTCCAGCCTCTTCCCTGCGATAGGTTTCCCCAGAGTTGAATAAAGTCTTTTAAAGGTAGAATATAACTAGACAGACGCCGCGCCATCTGGTTGAAATAGTTAATGGCCTAGTGTAGCAGGAAGGCATTAATCTAACGCCAAGGCCAAGAAGGTAACGGCTGTGCTATTAAAACTGAGAGGTCAGAGGGGAAGTGAAGCCCTTGTGTTATGACGATAACCTCTATAGCACGTAACGGACACGGTACGTGCCTGGCCTCTATAATACCGTTGTCTGCACCTAGTATCCTGAGATAGAGGTTAACCCTTTGAGTCTGGGAATGTCTTTTTCATTTTATTCTAGCCATTTCTTGACACTTTATTCGTCTCAGCACAGGTTTTTCGAATTTTAGGGGTTAGATACAGGGTCGGATCCAGAACTTTTGAAAACGGGGAGGCTCATTTCCTAGCAGAAGTATCAGTGAATGTATTGTACCATTAAAAAAGCCAAACTGTGCAGTTATTTTACTTCTTTAATCAGAGATGTACAGTAATATAGACGGTTGCAAGTGTTTGCATATATTTTGGTAAATAAAATTATATATTATTTTAAATAATAATTGGTCTGCAGAAAATAGGGGAGAGGGCGTGGGGGGCGTACACCCCCCAAATCCATGCCTGTAGATATATCACTAATAAACCGCCTTCAGTGCGAAAGAACTCTCCTGAATAGATAAAAATCATCAGGTGGCAGGAAGAATAAGCCATCAAGGGCGTTAACAGGTTCAACATGCTAATAACTATGCTGTAAATGACTGTCATAGAACTGTGGTCTTGTGCACACTTTAGCATTCAGTTTTGGTAATACGGACGCGTAACTTACTTTCTGGTCCTTGATGTAAAGGCCTCGCCACACCGAGACCGGAATCGACCGTTATCTGACGCAAACCACATGAACGTGTAGGTCGGGGTAAATATTAGACAAGAACACCCAGTTGCGTTGGTTCTCGTTATGAGCATTCATTTTCTTCGTGCCATACATATGCAAAGAACAATGATAATGTTTTGCCAAGAATATGATGCAGTCAGACGGGGTGGTCTTGTTCCAACTTTTACTCTGACGTACACGATTATCTCAGTGGTATTGTAGGCTTGTTGCACCCTTTACTCAACACTGTTCTGCACTCTACACCTCAGTATCCTCATATTTTTCATTAATGCAAAGTATGTAGATATATAAACGATGTAAACAGTACAGGAGAGACTGTTCAGATACAATATACAAAATAAATCATTGAGGAAGAGGTTCTATGAGGGCTTCTGTGTGACTTAAAATACCATGTCCCATTCCAACTTCAGTGTGACGAGGTCCTTACTGTCTGAGCCTTGATCTGACCTTTCTTGTATGTACTGACCAACGATGAAGTTATACTTTTTGACGGAGCGGTGCAGAGGGCTGCTAGGCATAAACCAAACCAATGGCAGGTGACCGGGGGCCTGACGCAATTACGCCTGCTTAAGAATTCAGTCAACACCACCACTACCTCGTTGCTGCTTGCATGATGTCAAGTGAAAAGCAGTCTAACCATTACCTATCCTCGCAGGTGTTGGAAATTAAGCGCCACAAATAAGACTTATCAACACTTTCAAATATATCGCTTTTAATAGTACAACTGTTACTCTCGGGACCTTGGTCAAAGAGTTCTTTTTTGTACCTACCAACATTTAAGTTAGTGTTGCCTGAATGTTCCGAGGGCTGCTAATGGTGTGCGGGGGTCATATGTAACTGCTGACATCATGAGTCTCATCAACACCACCACTACCTTGTTTTGCTTACGGTTTGTGGCAAGGGAAAACAGTCTAACTGTATCCTGTCCTCGCAGGTGTTTTGAAGCTGAGTCCAATAAACATGCTTGCCTTCCCTTTGGCGACCTCAGATTAAACAGGGTACCAGTATGGATTTTCCTCCTTGTGTCTTAATGTGATTTTTTTTTTTTTTCCAGCTCGCTAACAAGGAAGTCATACTGTTATCTTAGTGTTTCTAAGGACTGTCATGCATCAAGCTAACCATCCTTCATATTTATACCCCCTAACAATGAAGTCATACTGTTATCTGAATGGTTGCGAGGGCTGGTAGTCACTGATCTAACTCTCATTCTCTTTTATCCTCACCAACAATTAGTTAATGCTGTTGGTTGTGCTCCTGGTGGCTATTAGGCACTAATTTATTCCCCATTCTTCTTTACATTCGCCAACAGTGAAGTCATACCTTTGCGTGAATGATTCCGAGGGCTGGAAGTTAGTAGGGAGCAGACTAGTACCAGTCGAACAGGGAGGTACTCCCGAGGTGGATGGCAATCTGGTGGTAGGGAGAGCTAGAACTCCCTTTTCACCAGCCCTCAGGACCTCTTCCTGACCATCTCCCTTTGCTGAACGTTTTCAGGTTTTTCAGTAACACAGAGACTAGGCCAGCATATTCTCATAACACGTACCTCCAACTGTCTGCACCACACTACATGCACAATAAACATCACACCCTCTATTTCCATCTTCCCTTAGCAATGGCCGCAGTATTATCGGCAAATCCGGTGGTATTTTGGATTGCCACCACCGGCAAGGTAGCTAACGGCACAGGGTCTTCCCGGTTGCAATCAAGCGACTGTGCCGACAGCGGCTGTTGGAAACACTATTCATGCTTGTCAGCGGAAAAGCGCAGGTTCGGCCTTATTTTTCACTAATGTCATTGGTCTTAGTGCCAGTCAGAACTCGACTCACTTTCTCCTTCAGTCCATATCCTCCCCAGTACTGTTCCTTACAGAAACCCAAACCTCTCTCTCTACTGACATATCCCCACTTTATTTTCCTGGTTACCATCTCACAAACTTCCGTAACAAGGGTGGCACCTGTTGTTATATCAAGTCTGTATTTGTAGTTGACACTATTTTGAACATCACTTCAGCTAATTTTGATTATTCTTTATATACAGGAAAGTACCTTATCTAAATATTACCAAATATATCTTTGTAGTTTAATGTCCCCCCCCCTCCCAGTGCTTCTTAAGAACCCAGCGTACTTGACTCCATATTCACACAGTTGACCAACCTTACACCCTTACCACTGAAATTACCGTTATCAGTGATTTTAGCGTCCATAATGTGGAATGGGGACAAAATAACATTGTATCATTTAACACTAGGAAAACCAAATATATAGATTTTACTGTTAGACACATATTGCCTGGTTCCTATATTAGCTTCAGTGTTATTAAAATTCCTGTCTCTAAAAGTATTGAAATTCTCTGTGTTTAACACAACAATGCCCTCAGCTGACCCTCTCGTGTTGGATCACTTGCCAAAACCGCTTCAGAGAAACTTAAGTTATTGAACAGAGTCCGTAACGTCTTCACTGACGAGCAGTTAGCTATAATTTACAAGAGTCATGTGCGTTCTCAGCTGGAATATTGGTCACCCTTGTGGAACAGATGTGGAGAAGTTGTACGGAAACAATTGGACAAAATTCAGAACAAAGCTATTAGAATTATTAATAAACCTACTGTTACAAATGAACTACCTCCCCTACAGGTAAGAAGGAATGTTGCCTCCCCTGCATTATTTTACGGATACTTTTTTGGCAAATTCGTTCAAAGGTCGCTTTCGGCTGCCTCTGCTCGATGTTAAGTCATTTCTTATTTTCAGTCGAAAGGTAAAAGAAATATGAATTACTCATGCCATGAGTGAGACGGAGTGTGGAATTTTCCCTTATTTTTATCCTGCTGGGAGACCCGTTGAGAAAGAAAGAGAGAGAGAGAGAGAGAGAGAGAGAGAGAGAGAGGCAGGATAGTACGAGTGTTTGCTGTTATACTAAAGCAGTATAATATACAATTTTAGGAGTACAAGGAGAGAGGAAGGAGAGGCGAGAGAGTGATAATACAACAAACACGTTACTCTTCTCTCTTGTCATGCTGGTAATTTCAGTGCCTGACCAAGGACGAATCCATCCCCTCCACTAAAAGCAAATACTCGATTTGAAGCAAAAGGCCAAAAATGAGTCATAACTGGGGAACTGGTTGCCCAGTTTGACTGGAAATTGTTTAATTCTTCAAGGTAGAGCATTTTAACAGTACCTTGCATTAACAAAAATTGCACTACGTTGCGCTGTTTTTGTTGTGTTACCGTAAAGCTTGCATCACACCAGAGCTTGCTCGCATCCTGACCATGAAATTTGGGGTGGTCGTGACAAGATCTTGATGGTCATTTTGGGAGCGAGATACGCGCGGACATGGTCGGTTTGCGGTGTACTTGTTCTCAGAGGTCGTGGCCAATTTTTTAGCTTGCTAAAAAAAATGCGAGATGCGGTCGTGGTGGGATTAGGGTCGAGACGCAGTCAAGATGTGATCAAGGCACGAAGCGCGAGCGAGATAGGGTCTAGATGGTCGCCGTAGCAGCGAGGTAGGATCGAGAAGTGGGGAGTCCGCGACTCCAAGTCGCTGTCATCTGGCTGCTGGCTCGAGCATATCTCGCACATCCTGTTGTTTTTTCGACCCTAACTCGATCTGGCGCGCTCATGGGTCGACCATAGCCCGCACTAGAAGACTTCATCTCGCTATTAAATCGACCGTCCCGTCCGTACCTCGCTTGCAATTAGTTCTCATCTCGACGTCAGAAAACCCTATATAAATGTATGGAAAGTGTGCCAGGTTTCATTCATGTTGCAACAACGATGGCTGCCCAACAGGTTGCTCTTCTACAGCTTGCATACATGATTGCCCAACAGGCTATTCTTGATGCCCAAGCTGCCGTGATTTTGATGAGGAGAAGAATGAGATGACACTCATGCTGGGTGCAACGATGGCTTTCTGCTGAAAGAAGATTGCAGTATGGGCACTATGACAGATTCCTGTCAGAGCTGAGAATGGAAGACCAACAGACTCGTACGCTTGCCATAGCCCTTGCCTTTCTTCTTTCCATCTTTTTTTGCAGATTCTTTAGTATTCTTTGGCGGCATAATGACGTTGTGCAACTCACGGAACTTGGACCATGAATGAAAACAGGCTGATCCCTCTCCTGTTCAGCTGGGGTTTTTATAGCGGCTCGGAAGTGAGCTCAGGTCAAGTTGGCATCGAGGTGTGTGCAAGAAGCGGTCTGATTGGTCGAGCTGTGCACGAATTAGAGGCGAGATGCAAATGCATCAGATGGGCTATGCGCGAGCCATTATTGGACCATGCGCGAATTGCACAAGGCAGGGGTGAGTTAGGGTCGGCTTGGTTGAGATAGCGTTGCCCCGACGCGCGGGCTACAGTCTACGTGGGAGCGAGGTGGTCGAGCTGAAAACGAGTTGAGAGCGAGTTGTGCATGAGATGGGAAGGAAAAAATGCCATTTTCGCTCCGACCAGCCACGAGC
>NC_137047.1:23835819-23838319 GCF_032717465.1 Coenobita brevimanus | reverse complement strand
ACAGGGCTTAAAATACATTCCACAGCACCCCTATTACTGCAGTTCTGTTTTCTGCCATACTTAGCATGTAAGCTGTACATATATTCCATAGCACCTCCTCTCGTTCCTATAACTCTATTTTATTTGCTGAGCTTAACATATAAGGCTTTATAATTATGTATTCCACAGCACTTCCTTTCATTCCCGCAACTCTGCATTAATAGCCTAAAATAATATATATGACTTTATATTCAGTCCTCAGCAACCTCTCCTACAGCCCTGTATTGTTTGCCAAAGTTAACATACAAGGCTTTATATAGATAGATAGATAAACAGAAATTGATATGATATATGCTGTATATACTATATATATATATATATATATATATATATATATATATATATATATATATATATATATATATATATATATATATATATAGTTAGATACAAACAGATACAAACACACACACACACATACAGTATATATATATATATATATATATATATATATATATATATATATATATATATATATATATATATATATATATATATATATATATATATATATATATATGTTGCTACACGCCTTAATCCCGTAAGGGGTGGCCACAAACAAATCGCCTCCATGTCGCCCTGTCCCACGCCATTTCACTGCCCTGCTCCCAGCTCACACCAACTGTACCTCTTTCATATACCTCTCCACTCCATCCCTCAATCTCATCCTTGGCCTCCCTCTCCCTTTCCCCCCCTCCACCTCACTCATATACACTCTCCTTGTCAGTCTCTCGCTCTCCATCCTCTCCCCATGGCCAAAACACCTCAGTGTGTTTCTTCTAACGCTTCCTGTAATATCCACACCCACACCACAACGCTCCTTCACTTCCTCATTTGTCAGTCTGTCTCTTCATGTGACTCCACATGCTCCTTTCAAGTAACCTATTTCCACTGCTGTCACTCTTGTGTCTTTCCAACAAGGTCCAAGCTCCACTTCTATACATTAGAGTTGGTATACAATACTGTCATGCAGTGACTTTTTCACTTCCATGCTCACTTCACTTTTTCTTATCACTGATTTCAAAGAACCAGCAACTTTTCTTCCTTGATGTACCGTTTCAAGCACTTCACCCTCTAAACTTCCATCCTTACTCATCACACTACCCAAGTATTTAAACGCACTCACATTTTCCATATCCTCCTCATCCAACCTCACCGTACGTTCAGTGACTTCATTTTTCTCGAAGACCATAACTTTACTCTTCCCTACATTCATATTTAAATTGCGTTTAGTACACACTGTCCCAAACTCATTCACCAAGCCTTGCAGTTCCCCTTCGTCTTCACTGAACAACATAGTATCATCAGCAAACAACAGTACAGGGAGTTTCCACACACTGCCCTCTCTCATTAGGGCCGCTCCAGCATCCACTGCCCTACTTTGTACCTCTTTCTTAACCCCATCCATGTACAGATTGAACAGCCATGGAGACATGACACATCTCAGTTTCAATCCAACCTTCAAATTAAAAAATGTACTCAGTTCACTGTTCACTCGCATTGCAGCCTTAGCACCCTCATACTTCCTCTTCACGGCATTCAGCAACTTCCCATTCACTCCATATATTCTTAATACTTTCCAAAATCCTTGTCTATCCACCCTGTCATATGCTTTCTCCAAATCCATGAAGGCCGCATACAACTTCATTCTCTTCTCTAGAAACTTCTCCACTAAAGACATAAGAATGAATATCTGATTTACACAACCTCTTCCCTTCCTAAAACCTCCCTGTTCATCTTCAGGTAATAAGTATCCTGCCATATATTTTTCCTATTACACTAAGGAGACATATGCCCCATGACCATCACACGCTTCTCTCTCTCCTTACAGGGGAATACTTATACCTGACTTCCAATCCTCCGGGACTCAACCTTCTTCCAAGGCCAATCTGCACATCTTCCACATCCATTCTGCTACTATCTCTTCCCCATGCTTCAGCATTTCACCACACACTCCATTAGTTCGGGGCTTTCCCCATTTTGACGTTCTTCATTGCTTCCACAACTTCCATCTTACTGATTTCTTCCTCTCTTCTCACATCCCTCCTTCTCCCAGCCATTCTCCAGTCAGTTATACTAGCATTACTTTCATTCTTTATGTTCAGCAGTTCCTTAAAGTGTTCTTTCCATGTGTTCACTTTTTCTCCCTTCTCCACAAGTAATCTACCATTTTATCTTTCAGTCCCGGACTAACTTCTTTGACACCCTGTCTAACTCACCTTACCTCTTTCCAGAACATTTTCTTTCATTCCCTCCACTTTACACTCAAGTTCCTTCCAATTTCCTCATCCACTCTCATCTTACTCTCTCTTACTAATCTTTTTATCTCTCTCTTCCTTTTTACTTGTAAGTCTCTCCGTCTCTGAAGTTCCTCTATACCTGTATCTCATCCACTCACTATATGCTTTCTTCTTTTGTGCCACAGCCTGTCTCACCTCTTCATTCCACTATGCTGTTCCTT
>NC_137047.1:23828319-23830819 GCF_032717465.1 Coenobita brevimanus | reverse complement strand
CATCCTCTCCACAAGGCCAAATCATCTTAGACATTTTCTTCTAAATCTCTCAGCTATGTCCTCATTAACATCACAGTGGTTCTTCACTTCCTCATTTTTCTGTCTGTCACTCCATGCAACTCCGCATGCACCTTTCAAGAAACTCATTGCTACTACTCTCACCCTTAACTTGTGTCCTTCCAACGGGGTCGAAGCTTCTCTTCCATATGTTACTGTATGAATCACAATACTGTCCTTCAGCGACTTTTTTTTTTTTTTACTTCCATACTCACTTCCTGTTCCTTATCACTGTTTTTAGGGAAGCAGCAAAACATCTTCCCTGCTGTACCCTTTCTCGCACTTTATATTCTAAACTTCCATCCTTTCCCATCACACTACCTAGATACTTAAGGGCACTCACAGTCTCCATTCCTGGCCATCCCGTCTCACTGTGCATTCTGTGATTTCATTTCTCTCAAAAAATCGTAATTTTACTCTTAGCTACACTCTCATATAGATTTCTTTTCTTACGTACGCTTCAAAACTCGTTCAACAAGCCTTTGCAACTTTCATTCGTCTTCAATTAACAACAAAGTATCATCAGCAAATAACAGTACAGGCAGTTTCCAAACTCTTCTCTCTCTCTCACTAAGGGCATTCCAACATTCGCTGCCCTATCTTGTATCTCTTTTACAACGCTGTCCATATACATACTGAATAACCTAGAGGACATGATACATCCCTCCTTCAATCCAGTATTCAAAAAAAAAATAAATCACTTAATTCACTCTCCACACCCACCGCAGCCCCAGCACCCTCACACACGCGAGAACTCTTGACAGCATTCATGTTTCCCGTCTACACCTTATATTTTCAACACCTTACACATTCCTTGTCTAACTACTCTGTCACGTGCTTTCTCCAGTCCCACGAAGGCAGCATACAGTTTTTTTTCTCTTCTCCAGATATTTTTCCACTAAACGTCTTAGAACGAATATATGATCTAAGCAAACTTTTTCCTTCCTAAAACCTGCTTGTTCTTAATTCTCCAAGTAATTCTTCGGTTATCTCCCTATCACTATCGACAGGTATCTTGACATGTATTTTTCCCATTACACCAAAAAGTAAAAAACCCTTATGATTGCCACACACTTCTCTTTCCAGTTTTCCTGTGTATAGAGGTACTGTTATAATTGATTTCCAATTCTCTGGAACCCTACCTTCCTCCCGGGCCAATCTGCACATCTTCTATATCCATTTTATATCTCTCTCCCCCCATATTTCAACATTAATTTTCGCCACACACTCCTTCAATTCGTGGGATTCTTCTTATTTTGAATTTCTTCACTGCTTCAGCTACTTCGATCCTGTTGATCTTTTCCTTCTCTCTCGTCTCTCTTCTTTTCCCCGCCATTCTCTTAATCTTTTCATCCCTTCTCGTCTCTTCATCTCCCAGCCAGCCAATTATACTTGCACTGCTTTCGTTCACTATCTTCAGCAGTTACTTGAAACGTTCTCTCCATCTCCTGATTTTCTCTCCTTGCTCCCTTTTACCATTTTTACCATTCACTTCTCTGTTACTTCCCTTTCACTCCTCTGTTACTTCTCTTTTACTCCTCTGTTACTTCTCTTTTACTCCTCTGTTACTTCCCTTTCACTCCTCAGTTACTTCCCTTTCACTCCTCAGTTACTTCCCTTTCACTCCTCATTTACTTCCCTTTCATCCCTCTGTTACTTCCCTTTCACTCCTCTGTTACGACCCCTTTCACTCCTCTGTTACTTCCCATTTCACTCCTCTGTTACATCCCTTTCACTCCTCTGTTTCTTCCCTTTCACTCCTTTGTTACCTCCCTTTTCACCCTGTCACTCTCTTGACCTCCTTTCAAAACAGTTTTTTACACAGTCTTACTTTTTTTTACGTACCCTAAAAACTTGTTCCTTGCTTATACCGCAACTCGTATTCGGCATTAACCTTGTGATATTCGTGTGGGTCCAGGAGAGAGAGAGAGAGAGAGAGGAGGGGGGAGAAGAATGTGATTGAACAGGAATGACTTAAGAAAAACAAAATGCAAATGAGAGAGAGAGAGAGAGAGAGAGAGAGAGAGAGCATCTACATCTATGAACGTGTGTGTGGGGGAGGGCTGACCTTGCACCTGTTGATCCATGTGGGGTTGTGTATGTGCGTGCTTGTGCGCGCGCGTGCGTTTGTGTGTGTGTGTGTGTGTGTGTGTGTGTGTGTGTGTGTGTGTGTGTGTGTGTGTGTGTGTGTGTGTGTGCGTGCGCCTGTGTGCTTTTGTATGTGTGCATGTGTGTGCATGTATGTATTTTCGTAGTTGTAGTAGTCAGGATTTGCTTGTGTTGTGCTGTGTTCGTATCTGCATTTATCCGGTCTGTTATTAAACTCATTTTTTTTCACCTAACACCACCACCTCTTCAAAACTGTTCCATAATTCATTACTTCTGTTTTTTTTTTTTTTTTTTTTTTTTTTTTTTTTTTTTTTTTTGGGGGGGGGGGTCATTT
>NC_137047.1:23698319-23823319 GCF_032717465.1 Coenobita brevimanus | reverse complement strand
TGATTTTTTTTCCCCCTTGTTGTCGAACATGCTTACATAAGTATGTCATAGATAGGTTTCTTATGACAATTTATGGCTGATATTGTTACTGGATGCATATTCAGATGATAATCAATTAATTTTCCAAGTACTGCACAAGCTATATGGATCATTTCGGAGATCATCGTACCCCTCCTGCTCGATACTTTTTTTCCCTTGTGTTCATGGGGTGTTTTGAATGCAAATATCGGAGATGGAAAATAGGATAGGAACTGTCAACATGATACACAATAAAATGATTCACACTACTATTCACTCCTCACTCAAATCTACGAATTTATAGACTTCATTCTTCACGAACAAAATTTTGTACGTCACGAACTTATGTCAAACAGTAATGACTTGTCAGATGTCACTGGTACATGTTTGTTAGGTGTGGTATTAGTATGACTCCCATGAGATAGGCTTGCTACACAATATATTATTATCACTGTGGTTTAATAGAAGATATTATAGCGCTAGAACTGCACTTGTCCCCAGTGTTATAAGATGATATGCAATACACTGATCCAGAAGCAAATCGTGCATCAAACTACCATCTTCCACCGTGTTTCGCTGTAGGCAGGAATGGCACGAATATCACAGACCTCTGACACTGGGATGAGGGCGATGGCAGGAACAGGTGATGCAAGGGATTGGGTGGGGAGAGGACGAGGGAAGGTGCTCAAAAGTGAAAGTGGAGAGGTGGAAGAAACGGTTGATTTTATGCATGAGAGAGAGAGAGAGAGAGAGAGAGAGAGAGAGAGAGAGAGAGAGAGAGAGAGAGAGAGAGAGAATGAATTATACACACACACACACACACTCATATATCCATCTATATATATATATATATATATATATATATGTGTGTGTGTGTGTGTGTGTGTGTGTGTGTGTGTGTGTTGCAACTCATATCAAAGGAAACAGCAGAGTAATTATGGGAGAGTGGAAAAGGGGGTGCGTGAGAAGGAAAATTACCGTTGAGAGAGGGAGAGGGTGGGAGAAGAGAGAGTAGCAGAGGGAAGACATTTATGAGACAGGTGACAGGATAAGAACGATGGATAGATGTACAGTCGACATCAAAAGTCTTGTCGCCTCTCTTCCATTTCTTTCCACGGACTTAGAGAATTAGTTTGGTGAATCCGTAATAGTCGACACTGATAACAATGATCTTTGGCCTAATATATGTCATCAGGATCAGTTGTTGTGGATTCACTGGAAAGTCCCTGGAGCGAGATGCAAATGGGGTGGCAGAACTTTTGATGCGAGTGTAGAGTAAGTGTGAGAGGAGGTGAGGGAAGGATGAGAGAAGGCGCAAGAATGATGAGCAGCAACAACAGAAGTTAGAGAGAGCGAGAGAGAGAGAGAGAGAGAGAGAGAGAGAGAGAACCTTAATGTGAAAGGATACAAGTGTGAAGGACAGAGAGAGTAGAATCATAGCATATTTCAGTGGCATAGCAAGGGCAGTATATCTGGCATAGTCGTGTGTTTCCCTAATGTGGCTCTAACCTAAAACCAGTCCTGGACATGCGTGTAACCCCCTTTAGGCAGAGAGCGTTGTATTTATTCCTGCTGCTACAAGACGAATTTACACAGCTTAGGAAGAGTCCCAGGATGGTAAAGGGGTTGATGAGGTCTCCATCTAACCCCTCCAGATCGAACAGTCTCTCCTAAGGTGAATAAAATCGCCTGGAATACCAAGAATGATAAAATAAATGCGTCATCAGATTCAAATGTTTCAAATTGCCCATCATAAGGGTGCAGTTCTATTGGCTAATGTTCAGCCGGTCAAGGGAGTTCCGTGGTGGGGTAATTCTCACCTTGGGCTGTTGGATATTATGTTCCCACTGGCAATATAATCTCCCTACCCATTTGTTTTTTCGGTATTCGCGTAACTAAATGAAACCTAGGAACGTTGGACATGATAGTGGTCAATAGCGATGGTGCAGGAAGTAGGATTTTCAGATACAGTGATACGTAAAAGCAACACAAAGGAGAAAATAGGAAGAAAGTGGCAAGCTAAATCCTCCTGGGCGTCGGGTCGTGGCCAACTAGCTGGGCCGGCACCACACTCACGTGCACACACACACACACACACACACACACACACACACACACACACACACACACATGCACGCACTCACGCACGCACGTGCCGTACGCGCGCGCGCGCACACACACACACACACACACACACACACACACACACACACACACACACACACACACACACACACACACACACACACACACACACACACACACAAGGTCAGCAGGGTGAGGTGGGTAGGTGGCAATGAAAGAGAGGTGGTGCTGCTCGTGAAGGGAAAACAGGAACGTATAATTAAAAGCGAAAGTGTCAAGGTGTACACAGACCCCGATTTAATTTTTTCACTGATATTACTGAAACACGTAACAGTGATACAACATGCCTGGCCTTCTGCACCGCTGCTAACTGTACTTTGTAATGTGGGATACAGGTTGATGACATCTAGGAGTTACAGGTGCTTCACAGACGACCATTAGATAGAAGGGTGTTTGCTTATACTTTTGAGGATCTTTTTCTATATTAATACTGCCCTATAGCGAGTTCGTTTTCCTTTCCTCATTCCTTATGTCCGTCAGCTGTGGACCCGTTTCTGTTACACTGCCAGGATCAGATGGTATCAACTCGTGTGTCCTATTTCAGCTTCCCTCTGTGTCAAGTGGAGTTACTTCGTCCCGCATTTTCTTGTTCATGCTTTCTTTTCCTGTTCTGTACACTTCTGCTTTGTCTTCAGGGACATCGATCCCCAGTGTCGGGACTTGTATTGAAAGGTAAATACTTGACGGAAATGGGCCACTCCAGCGATGAGTCTTAAGTCATAGGGTAGGAATGAGTTCTTGAGTACAATAGTCGGCTTGCTTTTACTTGACAAATCTAGGCCACTCACACAACTTGAACACTAAATCGTGGTTGCATGAGATCCTGTGAACTTTTGTTGTACAGTAAAAATGATTTTTTTTTAGTAACTGGTGAAATCGACCCCTTAATTAGTAAAGTTGACCATGAACTGCCTAAAGGGATCAGGGATTTTCACCAGGTTAGGGAAAGTCCCGCTATAGTAAACATGTTGAAAATAAGCAAGACTTTGGTGAATGATGGTGATGATACAGAAATAAAGCTGAATACGGTTAGGAATCTTCGTCAGACAAAAGAAAAAAAGAGAGAAAGAAAGAAAGAAAACGCACTAGTAAGCATGTTGAAGATAAGGAAGACTGTGGTGAATGGCGGTGATGACAATGCAGGAAATAAAGTGGAGTGACTGAACTTGCGGTAACTCACATAGAGGACGTACTCTGAGGAGGCCGGAAGTAGAGCGAGGAAGTCTCCAGGAGCGCCAAAATTACTGTTCTGTATCACGACATTGCGTAGTTCTTCCAGCGTGTAATAAATGTCTCTGCAACGTACACTTCTTTACTGAGATTACCAACGAGTCTCACATATTTAACCACCGCTGGTAGGGGAGAGACAGGGAAAAAATAAGGGTAAAATCATCAGTGCAGTTTATGTCCTCTCTGCTGCCACGAATCCAAGGAGAAGAGGTTTCGATTCCACTTCATCCTTAGAAAAAATAAAAAAGCAGCAAACAGATATTCAAATACGTTTCAGTCCTTCATCCCGGGAACGCGTCTTTCATTTCATTCTCACTGCCTACAGACGATTTGATTCACTTTTCGAGGAGTTAGATCTAGCGTTCGTAGATTCATCCCTACTGGGTATCATACCTAACTTGGCAATACCGTCTGGAGGGTGTAAGGGTAAAATGGAGAAATACGTCATTGGACTGAAGGGTTTAAGGCAAGCTTGTTACTACTAAGGAACAAAACTGACTGCGAGAGCGGTAACTGATTACTACGAATGGAGGGAGTAACTGATAACCACATGGGGGGGGTGGAGGAGTAGATGATTATCATGATCAAGGAGTAACTGATTACCATTATGGAGTATCTGATTACCACGGGTATGAGTAATTAATCATTACCACGGGGGAATAACCAATTACCAAGAGGGGCTGAAGTAACTGATTACCACGAGGAGTAACTGAATATCACGGGGAGTAACTGACTGCCACGGGAAGGGAGTAACAGATTACCTCGTGGGAGTAGCTGATTGCCACGGAAGGAAGGAGTAACTGATTAGGCTACTACAGAGGAATAGATAACTGATTACTATGGGAAGTGACTGACACAAGGGGCTAAATGATTAACATGGGGTTAAGGAGTAACTTATTACCATGGAGGGAGTAACTGATCACAACGGGAGAGAATTGCTTACTACGAGCGAATAACTTGGAGAGTAACTAATTACCACAGATGAATAACTAATAACCATTGGGAGTAACTCTACCATGTGTTAGTGAACTGGTGAGTAACTGGTTTCCACGGGCATAACTGATTACCACGGAGAGGTGTAACTTATTACCACGGGGAGAAGTGACTTACCACCACGCGGGAGTAACTGGCTGCCACGGGTAAGTATCACGGGTGAGTAACTGATTACTACGCAAGAGTAACTAATTACGAGAGGAAGTAACTGGTTATGACAGGGAGTAACTAGTTACCACAGGGAAGTAATTGATTACCACAACGAAATAACTCTTTACCACGGGGTAGTATCACAGACCACTGGAAGCAATTTATTTACCACGAGGGAGTAACACACACCCCTGGAGAGTAACACAGAACAAAGGGGAGTCAGTGATTACCACGAGGAAGTAACACACACCACGGAAGAGTAACAGTGCACAGGGAAGTAAATGGTTGCTACGGGAGAGCAAACATCACAGCCCACGTGGGAGAGAGTAAGGCACAGCACGTGGATGCAACACAGGCACAGCGAGAATTGAAGTAACACTGACTGACCTTAGCTCGAGCGTGGCATATATATTCCAGGCCAGGGAAGGAGAGAGGGAGGAGTGAGGCAAGGAGAGAACTCAGTGGTGATCCCTGGAGGTAGACGGTGAGGCAGGTCGTGTGAAGGTGGGCAGAGGGAAGGAATATATATGAGGAGGCGAGGCAGGGTGAGGTGGAACTATGAGTAGGACAAGCAGGGTAAGCGATAACTAAGATGTAGGTAAAGAGGGGAAGCAGGGTGAGGCAAGACGTGTGAATAGGACAAGCAGGCTGATGCAGGACGTGTGAGGAGGTCAGGGAGGTTTAGTCAGGACGTGTAAGGAGGATAGGCAGGACGTGTGAATAGGAAAGGCAGGGTGAGAAAGGACGTGTGAAGAAGAAAGGCAGGATGAGAGAGGACGTGTGTGGAGGAGAGGCAGAGCGTATACTGAATGTAGACAGAGTGAGGCGCGGGAAAAGTAGGAAAAGTTAGGTAGGACTTGTGAGGACTGGGAGGAGAGGCAGAGTGGAGGCAGAGTGAGACACGAGGAAGGTAGGCAAGTGTGCAAGTGTGGGGATGCAGGTGCTGAAGGTATGAGGAATCCCCAGGAACTACCACAGTCTCTGCTTTGCCTGGGACGCACACCCACAGTTTATATACAGTAAAGCATAACCTTGATTTTTACCTCTGGATCTCGCCACGCTAACGTTGCTATGCTGGGGAAGAGCAAGGACGTTAACTCAAAGAACCAATGGACTTGCTCATATATCTCTTATCTTATTCTTGCTTCCCCTAGGCGATATTATCCAACTTGGTAAGGCTGTATCAAGGACGGGTTTAATACGGACTATACCTTACCCAGCAGTTTGAAGTCTTCCGGATACTGAATAAAATCGTCTGGCGTGTTGATAATAAAGCAAAAGCAGCGTCATCGGAGAGATAATGTTTAGAAAGGAAAGACTAATTACGAGCAGCGTTAGATAGAAAAAGGGGAGGGGGAGCAGTCATATACATTACTGGCTGACTTGTACTTTGGTTGGCATTATGAAAAAAAAAAAAAAGTTTGCACAGTGATATGGAAAACTCATACAGTTCTTAGTGGCCTTTAAAACTCACCCGGGATGGTGGATAATATTTTCCACAAGACTTACAAAAAAGTTTAAAGTTTATTATGGCGCGTCTCGTGTGCGCGCTCGAGATGGTTTGGTAATTAATAAACTGATGTCGTAAATTTCATAGGTGCTTGTAGAACGCAGATGATATATGACGACAATTAAATATATTAATAGAATATGTTCTTACCGTATGGATGCTAATTCATGAGGCAGGTAAGCTGTCACACCAATAATTCGTGCGGCACATTGCTGCTATTAAGATAAAAATGTATGAGTCATTTTCAGATTAATTGATTGTTAACATAAGTCTTATTGTACACACACACACACACACACACACACACACACACACACACACATTATATATATATATATATATACACACACACACACACACACACATATATATATATATATATATATATATATATATATATATATATATATATATTTTTTTTTTTTTTTTTTTACCCATTGGAGCCCAGTGTCCAGAGTACTCGACAGAACTGGGATTTTTCAAGTCTTTATAAAGTAGAGAACCCCGGGTAGGGACCTATGAGCTTTGCGATTATGAGCCAGTAGGCGGACGGCGGTACTCTTAGTACCCTCCCAGTGCAATGCCTCGCCCAGCACCCCTGGGATCCAATGGGATATATATATATATATATATATATATATATATATATATATATATATATATATATATATATAATTGGAAAGGAACTCTTCTAAAATCTGCTTCCTAGAGATTAGATGCAAGGCCGACTCCATGCCTTCTTTACGCCTGCGCAGCTGTTGACTTTATATAGAGATTTTATTCACCCCTGTGTGGAGTACAACCCTCATGTGTGGAGAGGTTCCCCACATACAACTCTTCTCAGCAAGGTGGAATCAAAGGCTTTGCGCTTCAACCTCTATCTCATCGCTACACTGTTGCATCTTTAACTCTTTTCTGTCGCTACTTCAGTGGACACTGCTCCCCTGACCTGTCTGATTGCATCCCTTCATTACGGTGGGCGCTTAGCACCCGTCTAGCTGCAAACTCTCATACTTTTTCTATTCAAGTCTCTAATGCAAGAGTTAGCTGTTACTCCCAGCCCTTCTTGTATGCAGCAGGTCAACGTCTCCAGTCTTTCAAATGCAGTGTGTCCAGGCGTCTCAGAATGAACGGATCTTGAAAATGGCTCTTGGTTATCTTGTTTTTATTTTTTCATGGAGGGAATAATCTGGTGGGGTCCTTGCTTTTGATTCCTTCTTCCATGCGTTAAATATATATATATATATATATATATATATATATATATATATATATATATATATATATATATATATATATATAATGTCATAAAATGCTACTAAAAAGAGCAAGGTCTGGGGAGTGATGGCTGATTATACTCTCACCCCCCCTTTTGAATTGACTTTTTTTTTTTTTTTTTTTTTTTTTTTTTAATTGTCTGACTCTGGGCATAGGCTTCGCAGCCTGCTCCCAAGGCCCAGTAGTCCTCCTACATACCACACACTTCGGTATGCCAAAGAGCCTTGCTGTTGATATTACAACCCCATATGATCACATGAAATTACTTTTCCTAATAATGATGATGATGGGCATGCATAATATCGTCTAGCAAAGGTCATAATAATATACAGAGATAGGGTTAATGGCTGATCGTTGTTGTGGCCCGGGGTGGCCCACTACTATAACTCATCACGCTGGTTGCGGTGTGGCGTGAGGTGTGGCGGTAGCGTCAGACATTACAGACAGTGACAACAGCACAATGCAACCTACTGCGAGCCCGTATAATATGAAGACCAAAGACCGATAATATGATCGTTTGCTGAACCTTCTGAGAACACAGCAAACGAAAGACAGCCTTCAGCAAGTGACCTACATCTGACCCTCCCATGGCTGCCACTCCCTTCACTGACCGACGATTGAGATAGACATAAAACCGGTACAGTGTGGAATGTCCTTAAAAGCATAACACAGGAACGATATATGGTGGAATGTTAGTGAACAGATCAACTTCCTCAAGAACAAGAGGGGATATCTCGAGGGCATACCATAAAAAGAGAAACCCGAAAGCTCCAGCAAGCACTTCACAGCGGGAGATCGCCAGTGAATAATCCCGTCTTGGTTAAATTTTAAGCACACTACTGCCACTTTGTAATTAATATGGAGAATTTGTCAACAATGCTACACGAACGCAATATTTTTAGTGGAGAGGACCTCATCGATGACACAATCCTGCACACCACATAGTCATGTATAACTATTGACCCAGTCTTTGCCGAAAGTGCCTTGCGTCAGCGACCTTTTTTTTTCTTTCTTTCTTTTTCCAGGAAACCAGAACACACACGCCACTTTCTTGGTGTGGTTGCAATGAAAAAAGGAGAAAAGAAGAAATCAGAATAGACTAAATCACAATGATTATATGCCTTTCGTCGGTGTCTTCCATAGCTACTTTGACGGATTTGGTGCTACCCAAAGGGCTGGGTAGCCCTTCGACTTTCTGATCTTCTTAGATCGAAAGGGGAACCTATGTTCTCCTGTCAATAACTCTCTCTGAAACATTACAGTCAACCCAGGGAGCACAAACCCCATTTGCTGTCAACTTTCATCCTCATCTTGGCCAATGGTGTTTACTCTCCCCGTTGTCCTCGCACAGGGCGTCCCAAACTCGTAACAGTTGACTAGAAAAGCAAAATAGAATCCATACTGCCTATTAAGAGTCCTCTTGAACCTGTTAATAAAGATAGTTACCTATACGCATTGCGTTGAGTATTTATACATATACCCGTTATATATATATATATATATATATATATATATATATATATATATATATTTATTTATTTATTTATTTATTTATAAATAACATGTAGGTTTAAGGAAGGGAAGAGGTTATGTAGATCAGATATTCATTCGTAGGTCTTTAGTGGAAAACATTCTAGAGAATGGAAAGAAGTTGTATGCAACCTTCATAGATTTGGAGGATGCATATGGCAGGGTGGATAGACAAGGAATGTGGAAAGTATTAAGGATATATAGAGTAAAGGGGAAGTTGTTGAATGCCGTGAACAGTATGTATGAGGGTGTTAGGGGTGCAGTGCGTGTAGATAGTGAAATGAGTTAATTTTTCTAACTGAATGTTGGATTGAAACAGGGATGTGTCTTGTCTCCATGGTTGTTCAATCTGTATATGGATGGGGTTATAAAAGAGATACCAGGTAGGGCAATGGATGTTGGAGCGACCCTAATAAGAAATGGCAGTGTTTGGAAACTCCCTGTACAGTACTGTTGTTTACATTTAATACTGTGTTGTTAAGTGAAAACGAAAGGAACTGGAAGATTTAGTGAATGAGTTTGGGAGTGTGTGTAAGAAACGGAATCTAAATGTGAATGTAGGGAAGAGTAAAGTTGTGGTTTTTGAGAGAAGTGAAGTCACTGGAAAAAAATATATATATATATATATATATATATATATATATATATATATATATGAAGGAAAACTGAACACTGATAAACGTCTTGGACGAAACTTTTTCAGGTGTAACCTCCGGGGGTCTAGCAGCTGACATTTTGAGTTTGGTGCAAATTGAAGCCGTCTGTGTGGGTATTTTGACTTTATTGGTGAAATGTGGGTGGAGGAGCGTAAAGTTTATTTGTCAGTGTGCATGTGCAATAACTGTGCAAAAGTATGTGTCAGAGAAACCAGATTGATGTCCCTTAAGGAGGTTTTCTTGCCACTTTCATGCTTCTGTGACGCCATCACAGGTGACTTCATGTTCCCAATACAGCAAATGCCTGTGGCGTTTGTATTGAACGGTCATGTTCGTACCCTTTCCACCTACTTTCTCACAAATCTCGGACGATCACTGAAAGACGTCCGCGAATTTTCGAGTCTGTCGCGTTCGCTGTTATTTGCGTACAGCAGATTATGGCCATGCCCATAAATACGGTTCTGTATTAAAAGATACAGTTAGGTATTCATATTTGTGTATTTTCGGTTGGCACAAAGTGTCTTTACAGTTCCAGTCATACAGTGTGACACGACTGACTAATGCAATAATTCTCTTTGATCAAATTTATACTGGTAGCCCTGCTTATGGGAAAATATGAGTATGACGCAGAGTCAATTTCTTTTAAGTACTTTTATGTTACAGTAGGTACTGCTGTCCCATTTTCAGCATTATTAGTTTTGTAAAACAACATGCATCATTTTCATGTTGATACTTTATAGGCAGGAAATGTTTGGGTGTAATTAGAGTTCCGTGAAGCGCAAATGTATGATATAAGTGTAACCGTTCACTAAACAGACGAGATGCCCATGCACCTGAAGTTACCAGACACGTCAGCCGTGTTCTGAAAGCATATACTTAATATTTTAATTCATATAACATAATTTTATAAATTCTCAGTTTAAGCGTCGTAGCCAAGTAAGCATTACAAATAGTGGTAGTAGTAATAGTACTGTTGTTGTTCATATTATTATTGTTATTATTCTCTTCTTGTACAGGAAAGTGCCACCCAGGGATACATCATACTTATTAGCATTTGATGTAAATCAGTGCTTAAAATACCAGCTCCGGTGTCATGTCTCGTTCGGTTAGGTTTGGGTGTTGTTCCCGTATATATATATATATATATATATATATATATATATATATATATATATATATATATATATATATATAGTATTTTCTTGATCACCGCTACCTGGGTATGCTTTATTGGCGTTAAAGTCGGAGTTATATTTTAAGTCAATCATTACAATTCCAGAGTAAGCAAGACAGTGACTGGCCACAAGACTTTTGAAGAAAATATTAAGAAATGCTCCTCGAATTCAGGCTTGCTAATCCCATGAGAGCTATACAGGTAGCGCTCATTTTGAAACTGATCGAACGCAGCAATAGAAATACGTTATTGATAATGTACCTGTCCTTTACTGGATTAGTTATACTTCCGTTACTAGCGCCCCCACCTACCGCTAGTACGTGTAGCAGGCTGGGACGCTCACCATCCACTTGATGTTGTGCAACCTTAGGGTGACTCGACACTGAGTAGCAAGCCAATTGGATTATCTTAATCCAGGAAACCATTTACTACGCTAGGTTGTAACCAGATAATCAAATGACGCCAGGTGATCTATTGAGATTTGGAGCTCCAACCATACTTATTCCAAGTGATTGTTGAGGCCCATTGCCCGCGTAATAACACTCAGAGGATCATGAAGTTGGCCACTTTCAACATAAATATCTGGACTGATTAACCTAACCCAGGGTCCTTACTCTCCTGACGGGGCAAAAAATACTTGGGTGATGGATGGATATATCTTCATCCCGTGGACGATGGAAAATCAAGAAGTTGTGAAAAGTGGCATGGTGGTGAGGCTGCAGCTGTAGCTAACGATGAGAGAGAGAGAGAGAGAGAGGGGGGGGAGGAGGCTGTTAGTGGTGACGGAGCTGTACAGGTTTCGTCAAAGCAAATAATACTGTACTTTGATACAGAATAAGAGGCACAAGAATGCAAAATTAAGAGGTAGCCAATTATTTCAAACTAAATGACCAGCTGCGGTCAGTAATCCCTTTGCATCGTCTTTAATCTGTGGTAGACTCTAATTAGATATTCCTCGATTACCCACTAATAATCAGGCGGGTTGGAAGGGTTGGAATCTCGCGTCATCAATTCGGAAGTCCGGATGTGTGTAAGGATTATGAACCACAGTTGTACATGAACTGTTGTGAAAAGGCGACAGCGTACCACACAGAAACTAAACTACCTCATGCAGTGTAGAGCAAGAGGACTACTTTTTTATTCCATTCTGTTAGCTTTGGTCCGAAGATGATCATAAGGTTATACAGTTTAGTGGAGAAACACAAAACATCGATCACAGACTCAAGGAACGTAGTGTAGGGACGTAGCCAGGATTCTGCTATAGGGAATATTTTATATTATTTGTGGATCTAAGCATGAACGACATTGGTTAAAAACTGGCAACATCTGAACGTGCATCTGTACATACAACAAAGGCTTACATTATAACAGGCAGCCTGGAGAACTCTTTGATTTTTTTTTTTTTAATGGGAAATGATAGATTTGGATTAACTTTGAACATAAGATATTAATGACAAGATTCTGTAAAGTATTTTGAGAATCTAGGTTCTCTTGGAATAGCACGTAGCAAAAAATAACAGTGATATCATTGATTTCCACTGCCGTGTCTCTTTTGGCAGACAGCTGCTCATTCGACACTGTACTAAAGAACTTTCGAGACATTTCAAGGAAACTAAAGATCCTCTCAGTAGAACAAATGACTGAAACAGGATGTTGGGATACAGAATGGTAACATGCTGAAAAGCAAATCTGGATGTAACGGGATCGATTAAATGACCTAAACGGTGCTGAAGAGAGTTGGATAACCCAGAACTGCGCTAGAGTTCAGTGGTGCCTAATCGATCGATCGATAGATATATAGGTAGATATACAGACAGATATGGGCTCCCTCAAAGAGCTTACATTTGATCTGTCGTTTCCCTTTCCCTTACCCCCCAGTTTGTAAAGGTATACTGAATATTTTCAGGTCACAGATAATTTATCATGGAGTCAGTAAAATAATGAATCTGACATTCTGCACATATACTCGTATATAATTAATATGTATGAGTAAGGTGTCAGCTTCATGGATAATTATCCATATACAGCCATCTATTGTGCATAATAAAAACGAGCATATTCATAATTATTACAGGCAGGAACTCAACACTGAAATGGATGACACTGTTTTTTCGGCCGTGCAGTTCATCATCCCAGCCATTTTTCTACCTTCACATGGGGTGGAGAAGTCCTCACTGCTCTTTAATGTCACGGAGGACATAAAGTGGATGGGAAACTCACTTATACAAACTCCCTGCCCCTTCCTCTTGTGCCATGGAAAATAAGAGCTACTTGCAACACAGATACTGGGCAGTTGGGTCATAGTATCACAGCACCAGTATAAAAAGGCGAGTTTCCAGTCATCCACTTTCACCTCTCGTAATGTTGTGTGACTTGCTGGTATTACGTGGGTCCAATTCCTTCCCTTCTATCCATCTGCATTGAAACTCAGTAACGTGGCAGATATCAGCAACACCGTGGAAGCATTTGCAATGGCTCCTCTGTCAGTCATGTTTTCCTATCTTTGTCATTATCCTCCACCCACAAAACATTTCCTCATCATCTCATTCTTCTTGTGGGTCTCCTTTCTTCCAGTCTATTAGCAAGCCGTACAAAATTTAGCTGTTTTCTTTGTTATGTATGAGCGATGACCTCACTCTCAGGGGAAACATTCATAAAGAATAACGCAAGTTGATATTAGTTGTGTTATCGAAATTTAAAGTTTATTTTAAAATGCACGTGTAACTTGAGATCTGGCTGTTCTCTGCATATATCTGTATTACATGAGATAAGTATTGATGACATAGTAAACACTTACTTTGATATTTCTTAAACACCCTTGAATAAATGATTATGAGGAGCTGTGGCATAAGAAAATAATAAGTATCTAATGGCACCGACTTTGGCAGGAATGAAATCATACAGTTTGATCTTGGAGAGGAGTAAATAAACGCTCTGCAGTCATTTGCTGGTTTTAATCATTAACAGGTATACGATTAAAGAAATAAGCTTGCGCAACGACTGGCATTTATACAGTATCAATGCCTGTATAAGATGCAAATGACCGGTGATGGTGACATAGATGACTGGTGATGGTTGGGGTGGTGTGTGGGGAGTGTGGCGCTATGACCTCCACTCCTCCTTAATCATGTGGGCACCCTTCTCCCCGATCATGATGGCCGGTGCGTTGGTGTTGCCGGCCGTCACCACCGGCATCACAGACGCGTCCACTACACGCACACCACCCACGCCACGCACCCTGATGGCAGAAAAAGGCTGGAGTCATTAATACATAAAACAGCACACATATTCGATTTATTCAGTTGTTCGCATCGGCGTCCACCACCAGCAACCCGGCCACAGCGCGCAACTTGCAGAGAGGAACCTGTCAATACAGCTGACAAACGAACTGTAGGCTACACACACACACACACACACACACACACACACACACACACACACATCTACCCTTTAATCAGTGCCTTTTTTTTTTTTCTTCTTCTTCTACACTATCGCTGGTGAATATCCACGGACTTACCTTTTCCTCTCAGACCTATGCAACCCACACATACTCCTTAACAACCCGATTTTTATTGCTTTCACTTACGTAAAAACTCTTGCCACATTATAGTCAGTTCACTTTGCAAGGCGTAAAATTCCATCTCCATTTTGAGTGTTTGCCTATAACAAAAGATTAGCACTGAAATATGTTGCTAGTCACGAAGAAGTGCGACAGAGAGAATGGTGATCCGTGCTGTTGTCTTATTCTACCACTGGCCACTGGGAAATAGGCTGGAACACAAACATATGCGAGTTCAAACATACTCTGATTCTGTCCTCTTGCAGGCACTGTACTCTGTTTTCTGCTGCATATCAAGGACTGAAAAGCACATGCCACTCTCTTCTCCAGCAGTTCTACTTCCCTATAACACTTTGTCATTTCTTTCGACAAAAATGCTTAGAATATTCAAATAGTTCAACCTTTCCGTGTTCAGCAGCGCAACTCACTAAGTCATATTTCTCAAGAGCCATAACTTCTCTTTTATTTACATCACTTTCATTCTCGAACTACTGACCCAGTCCGGAAATACTTTGTTCCCTATTACCAAGCACCAATGCATCAATTTGCACACATCAGAGTGGAAATATTGCACCCTGATTATTCATCCCCACCCTCCTTTTGTGTGTGTGTGTGTGTGTGTGTGTGTGTGTGTGTGTGTGTGTGTGTGTGTGTGTGTGTGTGTGTGTGTGTGTGTGTGTTTTGCGCAAGAGCCCATGTTTTCAGCCTGTGGGTGAGAACGCCCAAACTCTGCTGGCCAAACTCTGACAAAGAAAAGAATCATGCAATGGTGTGCCTTGGGGATACGTAAAAAAAAAAAAAAAATTGTCTTGGTTAGCAGTTTAACGTAGAACGGAGAGAACTGTATTATATTCCATCTAACGCCAAATGATTGTATTAATATCAGGGAAACAAACAGCTGTCAGGCACAACTAAAAAAGATACCAATGGCTAGGCCTGTGAAATGAAGTCAGGATTCCGGGGTCTTGAATGATGTGTGGGTGATTGTCTTGCCTATTTAAGTCGTCAACATTCTTATTTTCTTTGTCTCTGGATTCTACCTAACACGGTCTTTAGACAGAAATAAGGTCATGATGATGATGATTTTTATTATTATAATGATGATAACGATCGTGTTAAGGGACCCCACGTGACAGAAGGATATAAAGAAATCCTCCAAACAGATGTCGTTTTTGTAAAGCAAAAACACACAATATGAAAAATCTAAAACTATTGAATATGGTAAAAAATTCGTATATCATTGTGAATTTTTCTGCTTTACATTTGTTGTCACATTAATATAATTTTGATCATAATGACGTATATTTATTCCATCACTGTTATTCCCAGACGATTTAATTCATATTATACGTGAAAGTGCAAACAATAGCTAAAATGAACCTACCCATTTCGAAAATCTCTCAGCCAATCAAGAAAAAATAAATAAAAAGTAGAGTGAGCGGGGATAAGGTGGATAAAATCGCCAAGAGGTTGCCTGGGGAAAATAAAAAATACACCGTCGAACTGCATGGAATAAAAACAAGCTTTATGTCTCACCTTCGAAACGGGCAAAAAGAAAGGGAGGAATTTCTTGTTTGTGATGTGTAGGTAATTACTTATGACCTTGAGAGAGAGAGAGAGAAAGAGAGAGAGTGGGTTACAAGAAATGAGATTGGTTTCTTGTTTGCACCCACATTGTTTTTATGACCTACATCATCATTGGCAAAAACAGACAATTTTAGGTTTTGGTAATGTTAAAAGTGGTCCTTGTCCTTGAGAGAGAGAGAGAGAGAGAGAGAGAGAGAGAGAGAGAGAGAGAGAGAGATTCCTTGTTTGGACTTAGTGTCCCACATCCTCACTGCCAAAAACAGACATTTATGGATGTTAATATGATGTAAAAATTGTAAGTTGTCCTTGAGAGAGAGAGAGAGAGAGAGAGAGAGAGAGAGAGAGAGAGAGAAGAGTGAGAGAGAGAATTCAACATTGCAAAAGAAAAAAGATGAGACTTTTTTTTTTTTTCTGTACCCTGCGTCCTCTATCATCATAGGCAAAAACTGACAAAATTACAGGTCATTAAAAGGTGTAAAAACTACTGATAGCTGCTCTCGTGCTGGCGGGAGAGAGAGATCTATCCCCACGCAGTCTCTCTCTCTCTCTCTCTCTCTCTCTCTCTCTCTCTCTCTCTCTCTCTCTCTCTCTCTCTCTCTCTCTCTCTCTCTCTCTCTCTCTCTCTTTCTCTCTCTCAAGGACAATAGCCAGTTTTTAATTCATCATCACCAATATCACGACTTCTGTTCCCTCTCCACCCTGTCCTGGGTGGGAAAAGAAGTCGTGATGATTGTAATGATGATGATTTAAAATTGGTTATTGTCCTTGAGAGAGAGAGAGAGAGAGAGAGAGAGAGAGAGAGAGCACATTTTTACAATGTGAATAATCCACTAAACCAGGGGTTCTTAAGTAGTGGTATTCACACACCTTGGGGGTGTGGGACTCGTTCTTTGAATGAGTAAGGAATAGATAGATAGATAGATAGATATACTGTTTTTTTATCGGCTATTATTCTTAGTAGAAAATCTTTTTCATTTGTTTTAAATTTGTTTACGCCCTTCAACAGCGAGAGTTAAAGCTACTCTTTTATAAACTGAAGCAGATGAATCAGTTATGTTGTAGAATAGTTGTAGTGTGCTTGTATATCTGTCATTTTCGGTTTTTCACAAATCGATAAATAGGATGAACTCCAACTGGTCTTGTTTCCCGCTCTGTGCCAAGCCATCCTTATGTACACTGAAATCACGCTCTTGACATCTTTTTAAGCCATACCGGCACCTGATGGGACCAGTGGTGTGATGATGTCGACCGTCATGCGAAGAGGGTATAGGGACATATGGGTAATCCACTGAGGGTTTGGACAGGGAAAGAAGTTAAGAACCCCTGCCCTAAACAGACTGTATATTTTGTCATTCCTATGCCTGTTGTCTCCAGTCACGCATGGTCTGTGTTTTAACTACTTGAGTTAACTTTTGTCCTCTAGGATTTCTACCAGATGAATAAAATCGTCTGGTGATAGCCTAAATACATTTCGTACGTGTACTAATAGCAGAAAAAGAGTTACTCAGGATTGTTTATGAAGCCTTTGATTGATAAAATTAGTCTGTGTTGAACAAAATCGTCTGATCGTTAAGATAGTTAATAAAGCCTTTGATCGATAGACGGGATCTCAATTGAACAAAATCGTCTTGTGCTTGAGATAATTGTTGAAAGCTTTTAATGCTAGAATTTATCTAAGCTGAAGAAAATCGTCTGATGTTCAAGACAGTTGTTAAAACTTTTGATTGATAGAGGTGATCTCAGCGACACAAAATAGTCTGGCGATCAAGGTAGTTTCTTAAGCCTATAATTGCTAGCCTTGATCTCAGCTGAACAAAATCGTCTGGTTCTGAAAATAGCCGTTGGAGGCTTAGATTCCCATAATTGATCTCAGATGAACAAAACCATCTACTGTAGTGTTCATTATATTTGTTCAAACATTTCATCGCTAAAATTGATTTCAGCTGAACAAAATCGTAAAATACCAAAAAAAAAAAAAAAAATATGTTAATATCTTTGACTGCTAGAGTTGATGTCAGCGGAACAAAATCGTCCGATGCACAAGACATTTTAAGGCATTTGGTTACTAGAAATGTTTTCAGCTGGGGGAAAAAAAAGTCTGATGTTAGCCTGAATAAAATACACCAATGCACCAACCGCGGCTGCACGTGGCGTCCACCAACAAGGATTGAATAAAGTGAGTGTGGAAGTTCTGACAGGAAACAGCAGGGTGAGTGGGAGGGGACGGGAAGGGGTAAAAGTATCAAGTGGATAATATTTCATTATGGTTTTTTAGCGAGTCTCTTGAAAATTTGAAAAATATTTGGAATGCTCTGTCAGTAATATTATAGGCTAATACAAGTATTAGTTGCGTGTTATGTCCATTGTAAATGAGGGAAGAGCAGGTTTCCAGGAGGAAACTCAAGTGTAATAACATAGGTTTTTATGACAACACCAGCCATCGTCGCGGTTGCTACCTGATAATCATTAATTGGTGCGGGAAGCTGGCGCCACTCAGCTCAGATGTTGATCCATCCTTTGTGGGCTGGTAGATAAATGGAATGCCCATTCCTAAGGTAACACCTTGGGGAGATAGCTGTGGTAGTCTGGATGATGCAATGACTTAAGCAATGGAAATGAACACAGCAGCTAAGCGCCTCTTGGCATGCCCTCCACTTTACGTGTACTGTACCCATACCCATTACTTTAGAATTACTCCTAATCCCACCTTCAGAATGTTTCTAGTCCATTATATCAGGATAAGTTATACACATATCCAAGGAGACCAAGAGGAGTGAAATTCAACCATTACATCTTTGTATGGAAACACATATTTAACATCACTGTGATATTTGCCATCGCTTACACAAGCTTCAAGATGCTAGAGCATAACAAGACTACAAACAAATAATCTGTGTTATGCTATCCTCTTGTCGCTCAAAAACTTGTCAGGCTGACATAAAGCTCGAGTTTTTTTCACAAGCACAAAATGTTACTTGAAAAACCTGAAAATAAAAAATAAAATAATGCATCTGAGAAACAGTGAGAGGTAAAAACCAGTTTCCGAAGCTGATCTAGCTAAACTTGCTGGCATCTTTTATTTCCACGCCTTATTTTAATCGCAAATTCATTGAGAATAGTACCTGAGTCCCTCAGTTCGACGATGTGTTGTGCTTTATTCTTGTTACTACCAGACAGTATATTTAGCTTAAGGATGATTTTGGAATTTGGGGACTTAGATACAGCCAACATTTACCACTTCACTACCAGAGATTCCTCCCAAAGTTGAATAGAATCGTCTGGAGGTGGCCAGGATAAAAAATAAAAGACGTTCTCTGACTGACTGGGTTAATGTCCTCAGTTTTCCGTGCCCTGTATGCCTTCAGACTGACGCTAACATGTTTCCGTATCATTTCCATGGCCGTATTCTCGCTTGCGGAGAAGACACAGCAATTCCTTTTTCCTTTGCGATTTATTTCCCATATTACATCTTCCCGTCTCACGTATGCAGTGCGTACCTGTTCAATATCGACACAGTAGGCGCCAGTAAGAGGATTATTAAAGTGAAATGTACAGTATAAATCGCTGAGGAAGAGGCGTTACGAAATTTCCAAAGCCATTTACGAGTAGAAACACGATCATCAGTTCCATCCATTTTTTCCTGTTCATATCACCCCTGTACAGTAGACCGACGCCTGGAGAGGGACGCCTTCATTTGGTGGCACCGATATGCCTGGGCGGTGGAGCTGCCCTATTGTACAAACGTCCCTCGACTACCTCCCTATCCCCTGAAAATAGGGTGATGGACTGCGGAAGAAGGACAGTTTTTCAGACTGTTCACGTTCAGGTGGACCAGGGGCTGCAGTTACTATTATCACACAACATACAGCTTAACTTCTGTAGGTTCTGCCACATAAAATAAATGCATTAGTCCACTCTGTTCCAGTCCTTCTCAGTCCACATTTTACCATTTCACTCTGATGACGTGTTTTTTAATGTAGGGACAGAAAGATAAACAGTTACTAAATTATTTCACGAACTCTTAATCCACAAACTGTCTCACCTGAGCCTGTGGTTGACAACACCGTACAGGTCTGTGTCTGGCGCCATCTTACAGGTGCCGACATAATGAAGGTAGGTGGTGGCCATGTGTCTGACGTAGCACGCCCAGTACCTGTCACTGCCCACACCCTCACGCTCACACTCAGGTAGCGGCTGTTGGGGGACAAGATGGGGAGAAAAATCATTATTATCATCATCATCGTCGTCGTCGTCATTCTTACCTTTTCCCCCACCTAGAAACGAGGATAGGTAGGCAGAAAACAAAACAACAGAAAGACACAAGGGAGAATTGTTCCCAGCATGTCCAGTCAAACGGATCACACAGTCACCCACACATCATTCAGGACCCCGGAATTCTAATTCTACCGTGTCTGCATATATTCTGATGGGTAATTTTCTTTTACAGATGATGCTTATCGTATAAACCTGCCAGATCTGATCAGTCCGTCGACTGTTACGTTATATAGTGGGTCCCACACCCATGTCAGGTGCCCATCCGTGCGTAATTTATCCAGCCAACTCGATACCTTGTCAGTGTCCTAGCCTCATCTACTTCCAAACCTTATTTTTTCACATACAGTATTTATTTGGCATATCTCTTAACAGTCTTGGTCTGCCAGACCTTCTCCCACCATCAAACTCATTCGCAGCAAGGGTATTCAAAAATCACATACATTGCCCAAGGTTTTAGAATTCCGGGACAATGTGGGTGACTTTTGACCTTGAGCTTTGCACAGAAGTGCTTTGTCATACCTGTACTGGTACTGTACGTCACGATTATCGAGCGAAATGAGATGTCTTCCGCGTGTGTCTTTATCTGATTTCATTCATGATATATCCTTAACTTGGGATTTTAATTTTATTATGATTTTCTTCTTTGACTTTTTTCGGCCAAAATTTTGATGACCTATTCTTCTTTTGGTCCGGGATCATTAATTCCAGTTTTGATGTAATTCCATCCAATAGTTATTCACATTTATTCATGACCTTGACCCTATTTACATTGGATTTAATCATTTACTTCCCTGATGGCCTCAGTCATGATGCCCAGTTTGTTGCAGTTCCATCCAGTAATTATCCATAAAGTTGCTGAAAGGCGGACAGAAAAAAAAAACTGAGCCAAACACGTAGCCTCTTTGACGTAGGCAATAAGGCAACAAAATTTTACCTACTCCCGACGCTAAGAATATTGTGTAACCTAGTCTGTACAAAGTTTATCTGACCTCAGTGTTCCTTCCTGACCAAAACCTCTTCACTTTCTAACTAATCACCCTATCATGAGAGAGAGAGAGAGAGAGAGAGAGAGAGAGAGAGAGAGAGAGAGAGAGAGAGAGAGAGAGAGAGAGAGAGAGAGAGACAGACAGACAGAGAAACTTGACTGAAATACAAGTCCATGATGGGACTGGATATGGCTGTGATATTTGTTTTATTATAATATTAGAAAAAAAATCCTTCCAATCAGATATCACTTACATTATATTATTTCTGTCTCCTGACGATTTTATTCAGCTTTCGGATAGACTTCTCAAACTGGAGGGGTTAGATACCGCCTTAATTAACCCCCCCACATCACACACCACCAGGCAAGTCTCCAGTAGTGAATGAAATGGTCTGACAGTAATAGGAATGAAGTACAAAAATGCCTCATCGTTTTTAAGTGGCCTACCCCTTCAGTCTTTAGTTCATTCTTTGTACCTCAGATGAGTTTATTAAGATTAGGAGAGTTTTCGATCTGCGATTAGATACAGTCTGCATTACCTAGTTCTGTACAAGAGATTTTTCCTAAGATGAAGAAATCGTCCCGAGGTAGAAAGAATATCATCATCATCATCATCCAGAGGTCTTTTCATCATCATCATCATCCAGAGCTCTTTTCATCATCATCATCATCATCCAGAGCTCTTTTCATCATCATCATCATCATCCAGAGCTCTTTTCATCATCATCATTATCTAGACAACTTTTCCCGCCGAGCGATAGGGAGAGGTAGAGTCCAGACAGCAAGAAAGAAAATCAATGAACTGAACTAAAAAAAAAGAAAAAAAAGTCATTGGATTTCATGTGGTTAAAACATTCTCTTCCCTCCCCCAATCATCTCTCCACCTCCAGGCTCTCCCGCCGAACCGTGTCAGAGAAACCGAGAAGAATAAGCAGGGTAGAAATCTTACATTTAAAAGTACAGCAAGAAAAGATGGGTGGAGGAGAAATCTCAGCTGCATTCTTGCCAGTTTCAAACCAGGGATTCTTGTCCTCATATCTCTCCCTCCACACCAGTGTTGTGCAGGTGAGCTTCCCGCTGGAACATGACCTCGAAGGGAGTGGGAATGTGGTGGTAGAATAAGAGTTGAAGAGGTTAATGTGGAGAGAGATGAAGATTGTCGGTGATGAAAGATGTAGGAACTGTCCACGATGATTTTTGGAAGATTTTTACTTTTGTTCTTGCTCAAGTTGTTTCTTACGTTGGCGAAGTCGTAGGTGAAGGCGGCTGATCTTTGGAGTGTGATGCTTTTCCCTGTTCTTCGTCTCAAAAAAAGTAGCTGACCAATATTTAACCATGAATCCTCCTATGGAATATTAGTCTGTCCTTGGTGTATCACGGATGCCAACAGAGAAGTACAGACGGGCATAAAAATGATTAATTTGAAGCACCTGGCATCGGAAAAATCGCTTACCTCTTCCCGGACCCTGCCCTAGTCCCACCATTCCCAGCTCAACGCATTAGAAAGCACCCAAGACAGCACAACGAAGTGTTTAGAGAATCGGAGAGTGACAGACATATCCAGCCTCTGTGCTTCAACATTTCTGGTGCCAATCCCAACCTCGGTAGCCATGATTGAAAATAGGAAATGTACAGGGTTGTCTGGATATTACGCCCCATTGCAGGCGAAATCTCATGTATTGCGAGGACGGGTCAGTCAGTAAGACTAGTGTCTATAGCCTGCATCAGTTTCTGCTTCCCGTAACCGTTTCCGTCCTTTGTTGCGTTTAGTTTCTACTTTCATCGATTGCATAGATAGATGATCATTAATTTCATGGGACGGCAAAAACGTGCGTCACACCCACACCAGTGGACTGAGCCGTCCCCTGGGTGCACAAGATAGGAGGACGCGGTATAAACGGGCGGACGTCTTTATAGTTTTATTTATATAGAAGAGCAAAGTGGTCTGTGTAAAATCAGGCAGATGCAAAGACAAAACCAAGGATTCCAGCATGAAGACTACCATACCCTATCTGCCCACCATAACCATCACCACCAGTCCCCACCTGCGGAACATGCTAGGAAAAACTTTGATGTATGAAGAGAACAGAATTCTGCATGGAAATTGTACGAAAAATGACGAGTGAAAGAGAAACTCCGCGGGAGGAAATGCAAGAAACGCCTTATGATTTTGAACATCTTTCTTGTTGCAGTTGTATCGTCTATGCCGGAGAAAACTGAAATATTGGTGAGAACAAACATGTAAATATTTCTTAACTGCCGCTACACGTAAACATTCTCAGCGGGAGAGTCAAAGCTTGATATTTGTCCATGAAGTCTTTTGCAGTTTATTCGTATTCCAGACGAGTTTCCTTAACTTGGGAAAGGCCTCCGTACCAGTGGGATTCATGCTGGATATATTTACTCTCTCCAGTGTGATGAAAAGTCTCTCCTTCAGTTTGGTGAAAAGTTTCTCTTAAGCTGAATTAATGCCACTGAAAGTATCAAGAATATGATACGAGTAGCAAGACGTCATCGGCGTGAAGCGCTACCACCGGAAGGATTTAGAACTGGGTGAGTGTGATGTAGCTTTCCTTAGTCTCTTGAGCATTAGAAATCTGACCTGTCGAATAAATTTGTTTGATGATAGCAAGAATAAAATGTGAAAAAATAAGTCACCGGACAGAAAGGCTTTGTCTGTGTCAGGCATAATGCAGGTACCAACGGTAATGTTATGTTCAGAACTTGACCCAGTGAACCTGGTGTTTGATCCAGTTTTTATCGCAACCAACACAGTGTATAATTTGCGTCAAAATAATCTGATTCCTACCTCAGTGGAACAAGGACCTAAATCTTTACACTGTAAAAATTGCTCGAGGTCTTTTGCCGGTATGAACTTAGAGCTTGGAGAAGGAAAAGCTTTGCTTCCTTAGATCGGAGGTGCTAGACCATTTTCAGAAATGATTTATTATCCACGCCGAAGGCGTAGCTGTTATGACTGACTCGGTTTCACTGTGTGTGTGTGTGTGTGTGTGTGTGTGTGTGTGTGTGTGTGTGTGTGTGTGTGTGTGTGTGTGTGCATATATATATATATATATATATATATATATATATATATATATATATATATATATATATATATATAAAAAATATATTGCTATTTCAATAATGCCAGCTCTAGATGGGATCAAAACTGACGCATAGATTTTTGTGTACCTAGGAAGAGCTGACTGAATTTAGGTACAGAGTAATTATAGGTCAGAGTCACGGATCAAGGTCAGTATTCAGACCCGGCATCACTTTGTTGTGTGAGCATCCTCTCTAGTATTTGTGGTGAAGAAAGAGAGAGAGAGAGAGAGAGAGAAAGAGAGAGAGAGAATATACTACTAGAAAAGTATGCCATGTATGTGCGTCGTAGTGGCACTGGACCCTAACGGTTGTCTAAGTGGGTAGCATCAGTTAGAAAGTGTCCATCGAGTCTTAGCAGAAAATTTGGTAGGGATATTCACAACAGGTTTTCATATATAAAGTTGTCCTCTGAAATTAACTCCTTTTTTTTTTCTTTTTTACGACTACGACTGCAGCTTTACTAGAGGGATTAGTAGTCTGTAATGAAAAATACCTTACAACAACAGCAGACAACAACAACAACAACTAGAAAGCACTTAGCGAGCGCATACCTTCTCCTGTGCCATTGCCATTAAAAAGGATCCGGATCCGGATCCGTGGAGATATTGTGTCGAATATATAGGATCCGGATCCGCCCCCAAATTAAATCAATTGTTCTTTGACCCATGGTCCATACTTCCACAAAATTTTTTTGCAATTGAGAACCTTTAGAGATATTATACAAAGGATCCTGATCCGGATCCGCCCCAAAATATAATCAATTCTTTCTTGGCCCATGGCCCACCCCTCCACCAGAGTGCATTGACATTCATGGAGAATTTTTGGAGATATCGTCTGGACAGACAGACAGACAAACATAGGTGAATACATACCCTCCTCCAACGTCGTTGGCGGAGGTGATAACTACTACTACTACTATTACTCTGCCATCATTACTACTTCCACGACTGCTACTACAACCACTACCGCTATTATCACAATCAGTTCCACTTCCACCATTGCTACTACTACTACTACTACTACTACTACTACTACTACTACTACTACTACTTCTACAACTGCTACTACTACTACGACTACTGCTACTACCACCACCAACTCCACTACCACCACTACTAAAAATAAAGTACTTCCTGTTCTCCCCGCAGTTATCCGTTGCCACGTCGTTAAGCTCTGCTATAACCTTTCTCTTCCTCCTCAGCCCAGCAGACACACTGAACAGCAGCAAGGCAAGAATGTGGTTAGAGAAGCGGTCTGTTGTCTGAAAGGACGGAAGTTCGATCCCTGAATGGGGCAGGATGTTGTTTTAGATTTTCCTCCCTTTGGGAGGACCAGGCCAAATATGGTCCCGCCACCCTGGGGCAGGAAACAGTGTAATTACTTAAACTACGTTTAAGCAGACTCTACTGCTCTTCCACTTAATTCACTGACGTCATAAAAAAAAAAAAACGCTAAACCCGTAACACTGCTTGTATGTCTGAATGAGACGGTGGGTATTACCTACGAAGTGGTGACATATGAAACTGTGTGATGAGCAGGAGGACTGATGTTCCCCAGGGAACAGGTTGTTGAGTCTGAGCCCTTGATCGGCCCCTAAAAAATAAAAAATAAAAAAATAAAAAAATAGCTACATCCGTTCCGTTCGTCACAATGACATACTTTTGAGTACGACGTGCTTGATTTCTTCTGTGTGTGTGTGTGTGTGTGTGTCTGTGTGTGTGTGTGAGATACTCTGCTCTCGCACAGCTGTCAGACGTTACGTGCTTGTCTAGAAAGCTTAAGCAAACGTCACTCACTCAAAGTCAGAAATATCTGACATGAAGGAGAAGTTGATCAAGAAAAAATATATATATATATATATATATATATATATCTCACCCAGTATTCAAGATAAGCAAGTCTCCGTATATTATCATCACGAATCATTTTTTATTGTATTTTTCACTCTATTTTCTTATTTTTCACTCTAGTTAGGAATTGTTTTGTGGTTGTATGAGTGAGAGAGAAAAGGATGGGCAAACTTTCCAGTGCCCGACTTCATTATTTCTAAATTTGGCCGGTGGTCCTCTGGCTTTCCCGGCCGCACCTCCTCTGACCCCATTATCTTCGCGTCCCTACCTGCCTCTCCCACACGCACACACACTCGCGCATATGTACGCAAACACACACACGAACACACGCAAACACGCACACTCCATTCTCTCTCTCTCTCTCTCTCTCTCTCTCTCTCTCTCTCTCTCACACACACACACACACACACACACACACACACACACACACACACACACACACACACACACACACACACACACACACACACACACACACACACACACACACACACACACACACACACATACACACACACACACATTGTAACCAGTTTTCGTCTCTTGCCTTCAAGACGGGTAATTTGCCAGTATGAGAACAGTCGATTAGTCGTGCAATAAATATTCTAAAAACTGAGGTTAAGATTAATAACGACTCACTGAAGCAACATATTAAAGTAGGTTCATTGGCTGTCATCACTTGCTACCCACGAGAGATCAGCGATAATATGAAGCGACCGAGTAACCTTTTGCCCAAGGGACAGTGGAGAAAAGACACTGCCCTACTTACACCCAAAGTATTTTCCTTTCTTGTTTCTCTTTTATTTTCTTCTGTTTTCTTTAAGTGTTCTGGTTCTAACAGGCGGTCGTTGACACGGCATCAGGTGTCTGTTGTTTGATCGGGGGCATGATAATTACAATACTGTACATCTACCTGGGGCTGGTATCTCGAGAAACTCTCACATTTTTAATTCAGGCCTGTAAGATTACTTTGTAGGCCAGAAAGTTAAACGAAAAATAATTGCAAGGATAAATGAGCGAGGAGTCACCATACGCAGTACATATACAGTCCGTATCTATCTATCTATCTATCTATAATATATATATATATATATATATATATATATATATATATATATATATATATATATATTCCTGTTTTCCCGTATATACATTCCTGTTTTGCCCAACAAGGGGCATATGAGCCCGGGGCTAGCCAAATTGGTTCTGATATTTAAGATGAGAGTGCCTCACTCATCCCTGAGTGGCATTATGTGAGCAATAAACCCCAACCATCCCTTGGATATAAACCTGCACTGGCTCAATCCGACTGGAGCGCTTTTATTACCCACTAAACCACCAGGCGCCATAATTTGGTTGTATGGTTACCACCCTGCGTAGTAAATGGTTTCCTGGTGTACAGGAAACCTTTTGGCCTGTCACTCAATGTAGAGTCACCTGTAGGTAGAAGGAAGAGGAAATAATGAAGGAAAGAAAGAAGAGAATGGAAGGAAGGAAGGAAGCAAGAAAGAGAGGAAAGGGCAGTCACCCGAGAGCAGCTCAACATCGAGTGAGTGGATGGTGAACGCCCCCACCTACCACTTATATATATATATATATATATATATATATATATATATATATATATATATATATATATATATATATAATCAGTTGAGGCACGTGTTCTGTTTGACTGAATGTTACTACACGTAGGCTACGGTACGGAGCGAGTTCGATCCCAACATGTCTTTTAGCTTGTTTGTGCTGTGGCTCTTTTCACAAGAGTTTCAAATATAAGCAAACACATGTGTTTTTATGTGAGGAACAAATTTTAGGAAATAAGCATTTACCTGCAAATCTTGCCTCTCAAGATGTTTTTATTTCATTCTTGTTACCTCTAGATGTTTTTTTTTCCCCTTAGGAAAGATCTTTCGAGCTGAACGGGGTAGCTTTAAAAAGAAATTAACACTGCAGTATACTCAGTCCACTTTAACTTTGTCCAACTTCGGCATCTCTCCGCCGTACAGGCTGAACTGTAATAACAGAGTAAAACATAAATATGGTGTCATAATATGTCAGTTTAAACTTGGCCCAAAACTGACATCAGCACCTTGAAACCTGAACTGTAATCTGATATTAACAGACTGTACAATATGAGACTAATCATGCAAGTGTTACGATGAGTGAAAGTCGTAATACCGTCTTATTCTGCAACTGAGCCACTGAATAACGATAATCTCCTGCTGCTTAATTCTGTGTGGCTCCAGTGACTCACACAGCTACATAAAATTGTCTAGCATTAGCAAAGTAGAAAAACAGAGTGCTTCTGACCAAGAGAGGGCTGCTGGTGACACTCGGGTTCGTGTATTCACTCTTAGCTGAATAAGGTTGTCTAAAGCCATCTGAAGCAGAATACTAGAACTGTCCCGATCATGAGAAGGTTAAGGTTGAGAAACTATAAAAGTTAGCGGGGATGGAGGCGTGTGATCCCCTTCTCTTTGTGTTAGCGTGGGAAGTAGTGACCTTACTGACCAACATTTGTGTCGCAAGCAGCCTCGTACCACCCACGGTACAGGAAGGTGGGAGAGGAGGTATAGTTGACTTTCTTGTCCTGATGAGCCCTTTCAGCCCGAGGATGAATCTTTTCCTCATATTCTTGCAACCTGCAGACGATTTTTCAGGTATGGCTCTAGTGCTGAAGCGGCTGATGAGGGTTTTATCAAACTCATCCAGCTCGAAAAGTCTCCCCTAGGTTGAATAAAATCATCTGCTAGCATTAAGAACAATACTAGTGATAATACGTCATCGGAAAAAGTGGATAATGCCCGAAAAGATGACCAGTGCCCCAATGAAAAGCCTTGTATCTCCATTTTGAAGTGGGAAGCTGAACAAGAATGAGTTTGACGGTGGAGGACGATTATGATGAAGGTCGAGAATGCAGGTCACAGTTCAGGGCAAATGTGTGCAGATTTTGTTGGCTGTCATTACCTCTTTACATCATTAGTGACGCAATAAATGATGCCGTCTTGACAGCATGGGAGGAAGGATCAGGAAGTGGCTGACAGTTTCATTGTGGGGTTTTCCCGGTGGATTATTCGCACCGATGGTAGTACAATCACGGATTCGATTTACTTCCCAAATTTTTGTGTGAAGTTCATTGAAAACTAGCGAACCATAGCCAAGTTTTAACCTCTTCAATCCGATGACGTATATATTTATTTCCTTTATTTATTTATGTTCATTGTTTTAGTCTTCCCATTTCCTGACGACTATTTTTTTTTTTTTTTTACTGGAAGTGCTGGATACATCCCTCTTTAACCCAGACACATTAGGCCAACCTCCTTAGCCATGTAAAATATTTAGAGGCGCAAGAGTAAAATATATAAAGACGTCACCGTATTGAAGGGGTTACTGGACTACGTTATGTTTCTTTACCTTCACTGGCCCAGATGTTCGTCCTTTCACCGCTCATTTCTAGTAGTTCAAGGGCAGGTAATGCTACGGCTTTGCATCCTTTCCATAGCACCGCTTCGAGGCTGACATCATGTACTATTGCTATACAAGTGAGTACTGAGGATGGAGAGATGCCAGTTTTAGTCCAAGTGAAAGTGAAAAGAGTAGAATGCTTTTCCCGGATGGTTCATTTCCCCCCCAGTTTGTTCACCAAACCTTAGGGAAATTCTTCATCTTTTGAGCCAATGAACGTCTCTGTCATTTTATCCTTACCATGGCCTTACGATTTTATTCAACTCAAAGAATTATCAGCTGGAGAGGATATATATACCCTTAATCTACCGTTTGATTTTTTAAAGTTGAATAAAATCGTCTGGTAGCTGCAAGAATAAGCCAAAAAAAAAAAAAAAGGACGTCATAGGATTGAAGATAATAATACGGCTGTCAGACCCCTGGCAAAACACTGGTTATGTTAGGCTGACTTTCACTCTGAGTAATGGTTTCATAGGAGGCAACGCGCGCACACACACACACACACACACACACACACACACACACACACACACACACACACACACACACACACACTCTCTCTCTCTCTCTCTCTCTCTCTCTCTCTCTCTCTCTCTCTCTCTCTCTCTCTCCACTTCCATTCTTCCTAAGCAAAATCCTCGAGGTAACCAGAATAATGCACAGTAAAGCACAGTAAAATTAAATAAACTAAGAAAAGGCATCTAATTATCTTCAATGCCACACACACTCACACCAGGAACTATAAATGTAAGATAGATGATAACTACCTGGCCAGAAATACTTTTAAGTCCCGTTGTGCATACTTTAGTGGCGGAAGAGGAACTATTAGTCTTGTCAGTTATTTTTCGATGAGCCAGTCTTTCAGGTCTGTCTTCATCGTATCTATACTCCCCTCACGTAAGGTCACTATATTCATCATTACCACCATCACCAGTGTTACATCGGAAGCAGTGGCAGTGTTAACAGCACCTCAGATACGAACGTTGCCGGAGTCATGTTCACTGTCTTGTGCGAAAACTTACCACTGACATCACTCTGTATCGTATCCGTAACGTATTTATAGCGTACTTTTTCTGTTTACAATCTTAGGCACCTATGACTCACTCCCCAGCTAAGTAGGAATATTTATCGCTATCTGGAACAGAGTACTAAAGATATCCCGATCACGGAATGGTTGATGTTGATGGTATTAACTCTTAGGTTCCTGTAACTCAGTTTAGTGTAAGCACCTGTCGTTAACTTGAATAGAGTACCAAAGTTTTCCGACTAAGTGAGGGTAAACATCAGCACTGTTACCAAGCAGCAGCATCGGTGTGTTAGTTGGCGTCAATGTCAGTACAAAAATAGCACGAGGTTTTTTAGCTACCTAGTCGAAGAAATTTGCGAAGAGATCACAGTTTATGGTATTTTATCATATTAATAATGTGTGCGTTTAATTCCTCCGCCACGATGACGTACTTTCTACTTTATCCATCCTGCCTTCAGATAACTGCATGCAGCTTATGAGAAACTTTTCGAGTTGGAGAGGTTAACTTTAGCTTTCAGTATCCCCTCAGCTGTTACAGTAGAATATTCGCTGTATACTCGTATATGAACATGAGTCTTCCCGGCTAGCGTTGAGGTGTCTCTTTATCGTTTCCATAATCTGTGTTGTTATTATCAGCACTGTTACATTTAAATCTGTGGTCGAGTTAGAGTATGCATTGTTAGTTTCATTGTCAGTACGAACATAAACTTAATCTTGTCCCTTACCTTGTCGAAGAACCTGGCCTTGAGGTCCCTGGTGATGGCGGAAGTGTTGCCGAGGGCCAGCGTCAGTCGGATGCCTGTCGGGGAGAAGAGGGTCGGTCACTCATAACTTTGGCCACCTTGTATACCAGTACCTTTAGTCATCCTAAACACAAACAGTTTGTCTTACCAAGCAGAAGAATTTGGATAATAAGAAACGCAACAGAATAGTTTTATATTCTTGGCGCACAAAAACAAGAGACACACAATTAGCTCTCCCTCACTTGAATAAATGGTCACAGGTCATCCGCAGTTAAATTCCAAAGTGTATCTCAACCACAGAAAGATATAATAAAGCTGCACCTTGATTTTGACACAAATAAGGAAGTGACTAGTGTTATTAACCTTTGCAAGACGATGATGACATTTCTGTTTTATTCCTGTTGCTGTCAGATGATTTTATTCAGCTTAGGCTATACGCCTGTAGCGAAGGGGTTAAAAATAAACTTCCTTGCTGTCATCCCTTCATCTTCCTGTATTGTGGGTGGCTGAGCAGACCTCGTAGCAATGCTTTCTGAGGGATTTATTGCGGATATTATACCATGATCGTTCATTCATAGTATTTTTATATTCCAGTATTGACATAATTTGACTCAGTAACGTGCAAGACTTTGAAAAGATGTAATATGCAAAATAAATAGCTGAGGAAGAGGTGCCACGAAGTTTCCATGCCACCCAGAAAACGATGTATTTCTCTCCCCCCCCCCTCCACATCGTCCCCACTCACTATCAACGAGGGTGGCCACGTCGTCGGGGTGGGCCAGGTAGTTAGGGTCAATCACGGGGTCGTCTCGCGGGTCAGAGGAGCGGAGGGTAACTGAACCACGACTTTTGGGCTTCAGCAACACCGGCCTGATGCTGAACCCGTCACTGCCGAGAATGTCACCTAAGTACCTCTTGATTTTCTGGAAAAAAAAAATAAATAGAAGTTTAATAAGAGTTTCTTTTTACATGGTACTTATTAAATGTCTCTGGTTCTGAAAGTAGGAATATTCTTGAGTTAGCGCCGAAACTGATGTGTCTGTGTGTGTGTGTGAAGATCTAGTAATCTGTTTCAGTGATCCCTGAAAATTTTCAGAACATTGCAATGTAATTATTTATTATAATAAAACTGACATTAAATGAGGTCAGTATACAGTATTAAGCTACATGTGAATCTCGTACCTTGCACAGTTACCTGCAAAAGATTATTTCTACCTTTTTTTTTTAATTTGCGGTACCACCTGTATTGACACTGTTTCTATTGCACAGTAATTGGTAATCAACAATAAAACCACTGTCAGAATTCTGGCGCGCCGGTACTTAACGTTTATATACCCTATGCAGTTAAAGCATAAAACTTTTATTAACGGACGTGGAAAGGAACCACGTGTGGGAAAATATAGTTTACAGGTCTGTACAATATGGTGGAGACCTACCGTATTTGCTTAGTTTCTTTCTTTCAAGCATTTCTCAGCTTAGTGTCAGTTCGCTTAAGAGCAAATATCACGAGACACCTTTTCCTTTTTTTTAAATTAGGCTTTTAAAAGTGGTTTATGGGGTCAAAGGTCAAACCATACAGACACAGATTTCGGGATCCTGTGTTCTTGCATGTTCATTAATCATCATGGCAATTTGCACACAAGTATACCGACGTGCCTTAGATGTGTGGAGATATCTTGCATGCCATTGGGAGTGTTAGCAATTTTCAGTTAAGAAGTACATAATGCTGTTGGGGTTATGGGACTGGTGGGTATTCAGACCGTATTGCTGCAGACTGACCAATGAATCAAATCCGAATGTGGCGGGGCTGACGGTGCCGAGGTCAAAGGCAAGGGTGAAGCTGAAGAAGGCGAGCTGCACATTGGGCCAGCGCGGGTCTCCGTCCCCAGCCCTCACCCACGCGTTGTACAGGTCGGCTCCAGGACGGGCGAGCAGGCCTGGGGAGGGAATTACAAACTTAAGATCGATTCCCCGTTGTAATTTAGATTTTTTTCTTTTTTTAAGGAAAAACAGGAAACAAGAAAAGATCTTGTACTCTGGCTTTCTTTTCTTTCCTGCAAAAACAGATATTATGACCCACGAAATCCACCAACGTAGCCATGATCTCATTTTATAGAACGAACAGGAGACATGGGAAGCCTATGCACTCTACTTTCCTTGTCTGTCTTGCACGCGCAACTATAGTTACGAAGATGAATTGATCGCAAGTTTAACACTAAATCCCGACTCTGGTCACGCCACACCACAGGACAGGAAAAGACAGTTTGGTGATAAGAAAGGTTATCATTGGGAACGTTACTCAGTATGTTCGCTGGTTTTCTAGTACCTTTCCCTTAGCAGTTTTTATATACATATCACACGTTACTGTGTTCTTGTATGCCTTTGGATTATCGACTCTGCATAGAACGCATACAAGGGACAAGATCTCAGAGAAAACAACACCTGCACCCTACGGTCGATTAACGGGCCTACGTCTAACCTTTCCCTGTGACCTCCACCTTCAACCAATTGTTCTTCAAATCAACCCACTTCATCCTTGTCCGCCCTCAGTCGCTCCACCATGTTTGAACCAAATCAGATTAAAACTGAAGTGACATTTCCCTGTATTCTTGATGTTTGATCTATTGTGTGTAAAGATCGAATCACTTCATTCTTGTTTGACCATCAGTCTTTCCAGCAAGTTTTGTCCAAATCGGATAAAAACTCAGCTATACTCTCTCTCTCTCTCTCTCTCTCTCTCTCTCTCTCTCTCTCTCTCTCTCTCTCTCTCTCAACCACTTAATTTAATGACACAAATCACTTTTCAACTTGAATCCGAAATAATCTGTTAAAAAACTAGTAATATGTAAACCCAGCATAAAAACTGCCGGCATTAACAATGTACTTTTTCATTTGAATCAAACATTTAAAAAATCAGTGGAATCATTTGACTTACAAATACAACTAAATTAATACCCACTGTTGTGTAGACATTATCATTACCACAGTGACTGTACTGTACGGCATCTCAAATCCTAAGTGCTTGGACCCAGAGGCTGTGTGGAAAATAGAAAATTCTGGAGTGTAGAATCATAATGTTATTAACAAGAAAGTCGTGTAATAAGTTGTCTGTAGCACAATTAACAGTAACTACAATGAAGTATCTTGCATTAACAAATAATTTTCTGTTCTTGCACATGTCCATAAAAAAAATTAAATATTCGTGGAATGTGAGTAGTTGAGGTGATATCACCACCCCCTGTCGCATGTAAAAATATTTTGGAAAGTGGAAGTATTTGGAAATTAGATGTTTGGATTTGGGAGTTCGTACTATGGTGATCAAATGAGTCATGCAGTGAGAGAGTTGATTTTCGGACCGCCGCTCAGACTCTTGGCCAAAGTGTGTTTCCCCCTTGTCCCTGTTCAGCCAGCAGCACGAATGGGGATTTGAAACACTGGCTGTTGCGGTCGTATTCAGGGGGAAGATTGTGTCAGCAAAACGTGATAATCAGTCTTGATGACGTTCATGTAGTTACTATATATTTATCTCATTTTGTGAGTAACTTGAAAATTAAGCGCGGGAGTAAACTGAATGAAAGAAGAGAAGTTCTATCCTACTTGGTTCAAATAAGTAATATCTGTAAATTTCAGATTTTTTAAGTTGCCTTGCAAAATGCTTAATTTTTCATAGCCTCCTGTGGACCCTCTGAATTCTTGCCTTAGACCCCGTGAAGTCCATGCAATTCAGTTTGAGATTTATAGCGCTGATCTTCCCTTCATCAGTTTCAGTGTGGGTGGAAATATGGACCTTGTTACTGACACCGAAAGCATGACGGTGTGGACAAGCCACCAGTTTTTGACGACAATTTTTGAAGCATGTGATGAATTTGGAACACTTGTCTTTTGTATCGTTGCCAACAACACTGTGTAATGTGGGATGAAGGCTGATCATCTCTAACAATTCCGAGGTCGCATCTTCTCACCCTGGTTTGATATTACGGTCCTAAATGCTTACATGACCGGAGTGTAAGCTCAGTAGTTTGAGGGAGTACTCTGGTGTAATAATGAGCCGCTGCATTGCTTTCTCTCTCGTCTGTGGAGGGTTTGTATAACATTCCTCTCTTGCAATAGTATCGACAAACCCCTGCCAGCAGTGTGTTCTCCTTTCCACATTTCTCATTCCTTCACGGATGTTAAAGGGTATCCTCCCGTCTTTTGCTAATTTGGTGAGTGTTGCATACTGCTGTCACAAAGTAACACCTTCCAATGCCACGGCGGGCAGGGAGGACCCGGCCAACTTTTGCTCGTGGTGATATAGATATGCCTATTGGCCGGTTTCTTATCATCTATATCAAGAGTTGCAGTGTGTGTTTTTCTTGATCAGCTACTTTTTCGTTTGGAGGAAAATGGGGTCATCCGTCTCGTCAAGTCTACTTACAGGAATCGCAATTAAATCTCAGTCTTTTTTGGATATCTATAAAGTCTTCTACACAATAAACTAGATTTTCAACTTGTTCCTTGACCATTTTTGTTCTTTTTGATCTTTGATAATGCACTTTCACTTTCTGAGGTATATTTGTCAGATCGGTGTCAGTAAGTGGCGGTTGGTCAAGCCACATATTCACATGCATTTCCTTTGCGGTTTTAGAGTGCCTCAGGAATTGGTTTTAGGTTCTTGTCTTTTTATAGCTCTAATTCAAGCTTTGCATTGCTGTTGGAGGTTTTTGGCGTAATCTGTCATTTCTGTATGTACTGAACCTGTGATACACAGCTTTTTGTGAATACAGTAAGTTAACTCCTTAAGACGAGGAAGTGCTCTCTAATTTTTGCTGTAGCTAGACGGTTTTATTAAGCCATGCGCGTACGCCTTGTAGTGCATGGATTAATGGGGTTTGTTTCAAGCCCATTCATTACGAGAGGTCCTTCTTGAACAAAATAATATCTTATGGCTGCAGCAAAAATATGATGGAAACACCGTCATCGTACTGGAGAGGTTCAAGAGTTTACTTGGACTCAGGACTGACTGTTAAAGTATACTCGGTGTAACAGCTGCAGTATCCGTATTCGAAATTTGTACTGTATAAAATAGCAGTAGGTGTCCAGTACCCTGGCCCATTAAATTTTTGACTGCCCCAGCTCGTTGTGGGTCGGCCTATCAAACTTTTTTTTTTTTTTTTTTTTTTTTAAATACAGAAACTCAGTCTATGTTGAACGGGGTTACCTAGGTTATTTTTAATATTTCACCATGGACTTTTACTCCTACACTCAGTTCATAATTTAATAGCACCGGCTTTTTTTATGCGAAGATTGAGTACAAAATCAGCCTCATGACTTTTAACCCTTACAATCCGGTGACGTATTTTTTCTCTCTTCCTTTTTTTTTTTTTTTCTCTCTCTCTCACTTTTTTTCACCCTTAGAAAATTTAAGGCAATTTTTTAGGGACTTTTCATTCTGGAGGGTTTAGATATGGTCTTCATTAACCCCTTCGCTGCTAGACATCTCCCCTAAGCTGAATAAAATCGTCTGGAGGTAGCAAGAATAAACCCACATAAGACGTCCTCTGGGTGAAGGGGTTAAGAATTGGCGAGCATGGATTTGTGGCCGAATTGGAACGTCCTCTCTCTCTCTCTCTCTCTCTCTCTCTCTCTCTCTCTTTCACACACACACACACACACACACACACACACACACAGGAGACAAAGTTACGATCAATTTATGTTGCAGGAAGAACAGTAAACGCGGGAATACTTTATACCTCACTTCCTTGTCATTCCTGCAAAAAACGAATCTTATTTACACGATAATTTTACATATATTTAAGATTTTTTTTTTTTTTTTTTTGTATGACGAACAAGAGACATGCGGAGATTCTGTGCTCTTTATTTATTGTTCATCCTGCAGATACAAAGCTTCGTTCAACAATTATTTTACCCTCCTATTTAAAGGTTTGTTTTAGTAGGAAGAACAAGAGACCATTTATTACCCTTGTGTTTAAGAGTTGTTTTGACAGGAAGAACAAGAGCTATGGAAAGTCTCTCTATCCCCTTTCCTTGTCCCTCCTACGAAAGCAAATCATTGTAACGACAGGAAATTGATTATTCGAGAGAGAGAGAGAGAGAGAGAGAGAGAGAATCCGGACCCAAAGCAGTGCGGAAATGTTTCTATGCTGACTGTTAAGTTTTTTTGAATTATAGTTTTCCTATCTACTGACGATTTTATTCACCGTAGGATAAACCCGATATGGAAGCTTTATGTACAATATATAGCCTCTGTTAGCCACTTTACCTACAGACGTCTTCCTTAAGTTGGAGAGAATCGAAGAACAGCTTAACAAATAAACAGAAAAACAAGACACGCTATCGGACTGAAAGACGAAGGTGTGGACAGATCCCCATTTTTTCCTTAATCATTATCGAAACATGTGATATATAATAAAAGGACTGACTTATCGGTCGTGTTGCGTGATGTTCTGTAAGGTGGAATGCAGCCTAACCATCTCCTGTCATTCACGGGTGTACTGAAGCTGACAGATAAATTAGGGGTTTGTTTACGCCTTCACTCTCAGTTTTCCTGGCCTGTTACTTAAACGTCACTCAGAACGTGTAGTCTGTTGAGTGTATCCATAAAGCAGTGAATATCTGTGGAGTGTTTTAGCCCTTTCGCTATGGTTGGTTCGCGAGTATATTATTCAAGCCAACACCATAAGACTTTTTATAACTGAGAAAAATCCTAACATTTAGAGGCTCTGTAATCTGTTTCATGTCACCGTTTTTCTGATACTGAAACTGTACAACTAGGAATCAACTTAGGTTAACGCCAGACGATTTTGTTCACACGACTGAAATCGTAGCTGTGACAGGGATAAGGAACAGTTTAACCCCATAAACTAGAGAACGCCATATTTGTATATTTGATTTTTGCATATACTAAACGACTGTATTCAACTCAGGATGTCTTTTATACGCCTTTTACTTCAGTTTGGCCTAAAAATCTCATATTTCCATCTTAAATGCTGAATTATAAGAAGATTTTGACATTAGATTATGACGCTAGTCACAAAGAAGTGCTATGAGAAGCATAAAGAGCGGCAGCATTGACTCTTTCTGCCACAGAGCTACGTGAAGCAAGTTGCAAAAGGACGAAAATTTGGGCCAAGTTAGAGTAACAAACAGTATACTAGTAAATGGATTGAGGAGAGTTTTGTCTAGCCATCTGGTTGGGTTAGTATCTCCTTAGGTGAGTAAAATCGCTTGGAGGCAGCAGAAAAAAGTATACTGTTATGGGATTCAGTGTTATGACTCTTCTTTTCTACAAACTTATGACCTTGATGATAGTACGGTGATCAAGATTACATGGTTTATCAAGTGCCAGTTTTTGTATATATTATGAATGCAGTACTACAGTTCAAACTGCCTGAGTCATAGTGTTTCAGGAGCTAATGAGTTTTTAAAAACGAGCTTTTCAGAAACCGAACAACGACAACATCATCATCATCATAATTATCATCATCATCGTCAGCGTCATCATATGTCGTCGTCTTAGTCGTCGTCGTCATTCTTTTTTATCACAATCCTCTTCAGGCCAAGCATGTTTTATTCCATACTATTTTTGACACCATTACCGCCAAACGATCATCTTCAGATTAAGAGAAACTTTTCGAACTTGAGCCACTACTTTTCGCTTTAATCAACGCCTTCACTACTATGGTGCTCTCCCAAGTTTAATAAAATCGTCTGGAGATAGCAAGAAAAAAATAATTATTCGTTACAGCTGCCAATTTAGTTATATTAAAGGCAGATATATTACTGATGTTTAACTTTTTAAAGGAATGTTTACCGAATTAAAACATTCCAGCAATTTAAGCTTTTTTTTTTTGTATTTTTTTAAATTTATTAATTTATTTTTTGTTTAGTAACTTCACGCCTTTTGAAAGCAAGTTTAGCAACCTTTGTGAAGTTAGTGTGGTGATTCTAGTCATCGTATTGAAGGGGTTAAGCAAAACGTATCAGTGCACAGACCCTTCCTGGAGTGGATGTACTGCGCCGCGACTGCCGGGGTGAAGGGGTTGATCACGGAGGGGATGCCCTTGGAGGATAAGGTCCAGCTGAGGCCGTTCAAACCAACATGGTCCTGAAGGTTCTGACCCACACCAGGCAGGTCGGCCACTACTTTCACCTGTTAGCATAATATACCCTCATCACAATTAACACACTCTCAAAGGCACCATCACTAATGCAGTCGCAAAGGCACCATCACTTACAGTCACTTTCACACTAATCACACAGTTTCCAATATACAGTATACTCACACAGACTTCATATGCCCACACAACAATCGTCATTATACTAGCATAGTTACCTTCACTCACAGTCACACTCACTATCACCATCACTCACAGTCACACCCAGTCACCATCATATACTAACATGTTCACCATTACTCACACAGTCACCATTACTAACATAATCATCATATATTGGCACAGTCATCATCACTCACACTTTCACCATCAGACTTATATAGTCATTATTACTCAGCGCACGTGGAGTGACATGTGGAGGTGTATGATGTGTAGGAGGACTACTAGGCCTTGGGAGCAGACTGTGAAGCCTATGCCCAGTCGGACACATAAAAAAAAAATACTCAGTCATTATAAGTAATCGTCATCACACATAGTCACCCCATTATCACTCATCAAAGCCACTTACATTATCGCACATAATCACCGTCACTCACACACCCACTGACATATATTCCTATAGCCATTATTACGTACAGTCATCATCATTCACACAATCACCAATATACCCACATAGTCACAATCATGCACACAAAATCACCGTCATTCACACAAGTTTCACATGCTCACACAGTCACCATTGTATACCCACATGGTCAGTATCACTCACAGTCACCACCATGTGCTTCTTGAGTAACTATATAACTCATACAGCCACCATCATTCACACAGTCACCATCGATCACATTCATCATAATTATACTCATACAATCACCATGACTTGCACAATCACCATCATACTTATACGAACATCATATACCCACGCAGTCATCATATACTTACACGGTCGCCATCACAATCACCTTATCTACTCACACAGTCACTATCACTCACGCTCATAACCCCTTCAGCTGGATTACGTCGCTTTCGTTTTATTCTGGCGACCAAATTGACGATTTTGCGCCTCTTAGGAAAAACCTCTAGTACTGAAGGAGTTAATGAAGACGATATGGAAACCTCTTCAGTCAGGAAAATCTCTCCTATGCTTAATAGAGGCGTCTGAGGGTAACAAGAGAAGACTAGAAAAGGACGTATTAACAACACTATATATAGTCTAGAGATAGCAGGAATAAATGTACAAAGACGTCTAGATTTACAGCGAGGCCAGATTATCTTAACCTCCGATAACTTGAATCATGTCACTGGATAAAAAACTAATGACGATGAATCAGTGTGTGTGTGTGTGTGTGTGTGTGTGTGTGTGTGTGTGTGTGTGTGTGTGTGTGTGTGTGTGTGTGTGTGTGTGTGTGTGTTCTTACCTAATTGTATCTTTACAGGAATGAGTCAAGCTCGTACTGTCCCGTGTATTAAACCATTTTTATCTTACATATCCTTAGATTTATTAATTGTTTTGGCACACACCATTTCATTTGGTAGCGCATTCCACTGATCAATTACCCTATTTGGGAAACTAAATTTCCTTACTTCTTTATCATCTCTCTTTTTAATTAGTTTTTTGCAGTGTCCTCTTGCTAATGCTTCCCCATAGGATATATGCTTATTTATGTCTATTTTCTCCTTCTCTGATATGCATTTATATAGCATAATCATGTTTCCTCTTTTCCTTCTCTCCTGTAGTGTTGTCAGATTCAGTTTTTCAATTCTTTCTTCGTAGCTTAGATCCCTTAAGTTTGGTACCCATCTTGTAGCGGCCCTTTAAACTTTTTCAGCCTTATCTATGTGTTTCTTGAGATGAGAACTCCAGACTACTGATGCATACTCCAGGGTTGGTCTGATGAATGATGTTATTATCTTTCTTAGCATGTCTTCATTTATGCATGTGAATGCCAATCTCATATTTGCAAGCAGTGTACAGTATACATGTTCCGTACCTTCTCACTGATGTGATCAGCCGGAGATAGTCTGCTATTGAAAATCACACCTAGGTCCTTCCCTCTTTCTGTTATGTGTAGGGTTTTACTTCCTAACATATAATACCAATCTGGTCTTTTTCCAGTTTCACCAAACTTGATTACATGACACTTGTCCACATTGAATTCCGTTTCCCATTTATTACTCCATTCATGAAGTTTATTTAATTCTTCTTGTAGCTCTCTACAAGAGTCTGTGTTAGTAATTCTCCTTTGTATTTTTGCAACACCAGCAAACATATTTAGATAGCTTTCGCTTCCAGTGTTACTGTCTGTGTCATTTATGTACACTAAAAACATATTTGGTGCCAGCACTGAGCCCTGGGGAACTCTGCTAGTCACTTCCCTTCGTGGTGAGTAATTTCCCCTTAATACTGTTCTCAATTCTCTTTTTCTGAAAAAATCTTGCATCCAACATTACAGTCTGCCTCGGATTCCTCGTTGATGGTACAATTTCCATAAAAGTCTTTGGTGTGGTACTCTGTCAAATGCTTTCTTGAATCTAGATAGATACTGTCCACCCACCTTTCTCTTTTCTGTAATGGTTCTGTAACTCTGTCATAATAGCGTAATAGATTAGTGACACATGATTTTCCCTTTCCGAAACCAAACTGCCTTTCAGTTTACATATTGTGTTGTTCTAGATGGTTTACCCTAATTTTTCTTATCAGCTTTTCCAGTACCTTACAACACTGGTTAGTGATACTGGTTGGTAGTTGAGTGGATTTTATCTATTCCCTTTCTTGAATAGGCAAACAATGTTTGCTTTCTTCCAAATATCAGGTAGTTTACCTTGACCCAAGGATTCCTTGAATATTAAAGATATTGGTCTGCTTAACTCCTTTGTACATTCATGTAGCACCCAACATGAAATTTCGTCAGGACCATTGCTTCTCCTTTGTCTGGTTTACTTAGCTCCTTCTGTATTTCTTTTTCTGATATTTCTATATATGATAATGTGTGTGGGCATGCATGTTCCATATAATCTCTTTCAAAATTATTTTCTTCTGTAAAACCTGATTGCAAATTTTTATTTAGTGCTTCACAAATATATTTCTCTTGTGTATAGGTGATCCCTTCGTCAGTAATGGATTGTATTTTATCTTTTACGTTGGTTTTGCTTCGGACGTAGCTACAAAATAGCGTCGGTTGATCACTACTTTTATTTATAACGACTTCCTCAAACTGTCTTTGGGCTTCTCTTCTTATTCTTGTGTAATCGTTTCTTGTCTGTTTATAGCTATTATATGCCCTCTTACTATTGTGTCTTCTGTATCTGTTCCATAGCAAGTCTCATTTTTCTTTTGATTTTTTACATTCTGTATTAAACCATTTCTTTATTTTCATTTCTGCCTCTTTGTGCTGTGGGATGTAATTACGGATCCCTGTTTCATAGTTCCCAGAATTTTTCATATATAACATTTAATTCTTGTCCTCTAAGCCCTTTTTCCCAATCTGTTTCTAAGAAGTACTTTAGGTCATGATAGTTGCCATTTTTGTAGTTTAGGCTCTTTCTGTAACTTTCATTGTTGTTAACTATACATATGCAATCCTGAAGTTGCAGTTTAATACTGCACGGTCGCTTTTGCCGAATGGAGGGTGGTATATTATATTGTTAATATCATTTTCTTGCGTAGTAAAAATAAGATCTAATACTGATGATACATCAAGCCCTCTTTTTCTTGTAGTTTCCTTTACATGCTCTGTTAAGAAAAACTGCACAAGATCCAGGAGCTTTTGGTCCCAACAGCTTTCCTGGCTTTTTATATCTAGAGTGTTCCAATTTATATTTGTATTGAAATCTCCAGTTAATATAATTCTTTGAGATTTCTCCTCCATTCTATGTAGTAATGTTCTTAAACTCTGAATTGTACTCTCTGCCAGGTCTTCATATTCGCCTTTTTCCCAAGTTTTTGATCAGGGTGGCATGTATAAATTTGCCACAATTACTTTTCCTTCAGATATATTAATCTCTGCTGCAATCAGTTCTGCTTGTGAGGGTATATGTAGTTCTATTTCTTTGATTTGTAGATATCTCTTTGTTAATATTATAATTCCTCCTCCTTTTTTTTAAGTTCCAATCTCCTTTCCATATATTGTATTCCTCTAGCTTTAGGGTATCGTTTGATATCCTTGGTGTTAATTTTGTTTCAGTTAGGCAGATAATATGTGGTTCATTTTCTTTGATATAATCATTCATCTCTAATAATTTAGATACCATTCCATCTACAATTGAGTACATCAACTTATTCATCATGTTTACATACTTGTACCATTTTCGTACCTGCAATCCAATTACTTTGTAAAAATGTATTCTCTACCTCTGATCTATCCTCGTTCTTTGTTTTTCCCTCCTTCCTCTTCTCTTTTAGTAATCCCAGTTCCTCTTGAGTTTGGCGTCTTTTTATCCCTACGTCTTTAAATTCCTCTTTCCATAAGTTTGTTTTCATTTTTTTAGTATCTCCTCCACAGTGTTTACACTCTGGAAGGTTACTTTCAGTGTGTGTGTGTGTGTGTGTGTGTGTGTGTGTGTGTGTGTGTGTGTGTACTAACCTTGTGGTAGTGGAGATGGTTCCTGGGTCCGACTCCTGACACCATGAGTAGGTGGGGAGACTTGATGGCCCCCGCAGACACCACCACCTCCCTCCTCACTCCCACCTTCACCACCTTCAACAACAACAACAAATAAAGATATATATAATTGTTGTGCAAATGGATGGGAATGTTTGTGATATGACTATGCAAAGGAAAGGGGGACACAGTGAAAGGGAATACTTATGAGAAGGTTAGGCAAAAACATAAGGAAAAAATTGAGAGGGTGCAAATGGATGGGAATGTGTGTGATATGACTAGGCAGGGAGAGGGTGATACAGTGAACACGAATGGGATGGGATGGGATAAGTGACGTACAGCTTAGAATACTTATGGGAGGGTTAGGAGAACATGCACAGTAAGGATAGAACTGAGAGAGTGGACGTGGTTGGGAATGAGTATGTAATATGAATGGACAGGAAAGGGGTGACACAATGAACACGAATGAGAACTAGGACGGGATTGGATGGGACGGGCTGATTGAAGTACAACAGGAAATATTTGTGTGAGAGGTGAGACTTTCTGCGTCACAAGCTGTTTAATACTGGGTCAGTAGGATAACAGTTAAAGACTGAAATGCGCGCATAACCTTGTGAGCATAATTTAGACGCGCATGTTAGTGTACCTTAATATAAACTTAATTCGCTGGCACGCACCAAAGCGTAGATGTTGCTCTTTATATTAGTGTGATAATGATCTGCAGGGCCATAGTACCTTACACTGCTGTTATGCTGCATATATATATATATATATATCTATCTATATATATATATATATATATATATATATATAGGAATTTTTAATTTGAGGAAGTGAATTCCCCGAGCTAGACGTTATTATATCATATAGTCCCGCTAGGTGACGGGAGAGCGCTACCTCTCCCAGTAGGGAAGCTAGCCGGGTGAGGGACGAACTTTCGACCCTGTGGTCTCGAATCAGGCGCTTTACCACTGAGCCACCCTGCCCCCTGCATAATGATAAATAGCACCATTTATCATACGGAACTTAGCTGACAACCGCTCAAAATCTGATCCATGAATTTTACACTTAAGTATATATCCCTCTTACGGGATAAACCATATGGAAAAATATTAATTTATTGACAGTTTACGGTATGGTGAGTGAGGGAAACGACTAACCTTTCCGTTGTATTCAAACTGGACTCCGACAGCTCGCTTCTGGTGAAACAGGATCTGCGATCGGGGATAAAAAAAAAAAAAAAAAACTCATATATCTACTGCTTTTTCTTCAGCCTTGATTTTTTCTGGAAAAAAAAAATGATGACCTGCAAGTTCCACCATAATGCAGGTGATAAAAACATACAGCAAAACATTGATCAATATAAAGTTCAGTTATGAGCTATTTTTCCCCGTCTTATTCTGTTGTATTATCATCTTTGTAATTCCATCGTCATGCTAACGACGAAGATGTAGGTCACCATAGCACCCCTCGTTTCCCACTGTGACCCACCCTGTGAGCGGTGGCGCTGTGTAGGATGTGCAGGTTGGGTCTGGTGGCAGCCGGACGTACGTAGCACTCTACCGTGGAGCACCGCACACCACCACGAATGTTGAATGTTGATCTCATCGGGAACCCTGGTACACAAGTTGATAGTCCATATATATATATATATATATATATATATATATATATATATATATATATATATTTTTTATCAAAGTAGTAAAATGATTTATGAGTTTATGTTAGGAATAAGCATGAACAGTGGACAATGGTTGTTTCAGAGAATGTGTGCCAATAAAATCCTGTCTTCATGTTTAATATAGGGTATTACTTTTATGGCACGCCAAAACCAAGACATTCAGTAGTCCAGCCGCTTAATGTATAAAATAGGGTGGGACACATCTGAAATGACATTATCAGTAAATGAAGATACAGTCTGTAAAAGCAGAGTATTATTTTACAATTTTTTTTTGCTTTATCCACTTTAACCTGCCCTAAGAATGCCGTCTCTCCATCTTGAAGGAAGAGTTGTGACAATAGATAAGTGTCAGTTACGAGTATATGCGACGACAAGGATGAAGATCCATACTGATGTTTTATTCAGCAACTGAATTGAGTTTTGCTACATGGCTGAGAAGTGAAAATCTCAGCCAAATTAAATTAGACAAACTACATGGCAGAACAGAACAACAAATTTTAAAGCGTACCTGACTGTTGGAAGGCCATAACGTCGACCACAGGGAAGCCCAGCTGCTGCCCGGCGCGAAGGAAGTGTTCCGCTAGGGGTGTGGGTGGCAGCGGGGTGAGGGTGAGGGGGCCGCCACGCCCGTAGTAACCCTCTGCTTGTTCGGGCACAACAACACCCATTAATGTCTTCTGCCAAGGTTATTTTCTCGCCGACAAAATTTTTTCCTATGCTGTGTATTTGATATAAATTTATACCCTAATAATCTTTTTATGATATGTAGGCTATCTTATCCTAATCGACACAGTTTGCATCAACAACGTAGTGATGTTAAGGTGTAATATACAAATCACTTGGGAAGAAACTGAAGGTTTTCTAAGAAACTGAAGGTTTTCTTTATGCCATGGAACCCATTTTCAACGCTGTGTGGTAACCATACTGCTAACCCACACGTGTTCCCTACGTGTTAGCAAGTGAGTTGGCGGACAGTTATTTCCCCTCCTCGTAAAACAACTAACTCAAAGACAAACGGCCACCCCTTGCGGGATTACGATGTCTGGCTCTAGGTTGACTTAGGAAGACATGCTAGCAAGAATAAGCCTACAAGTATACGGTCTATTATGCTGCAAGAGTGCAAGTAGATTATATCCCACCTCATGTAGGCTACATAGGTCTTACTTACCTAGTCTTCATAACTGGAAGTAAATTTCATTTGTTGTTTACAATTTAAGAATAAGAATCTGGGTGGGGGGGGGTAGGCATTTCGATTATAGTCACCCCTATAATGGTTACATCTTCTCTCGTGCGAAAATTGAAGAAAACGCAACTTTCAGGTGCAACTTCGCCAATATTCAGTATCACCTGCATCGTCGTATTGATCATCATATTCATCATAAACTTACAGCTGTTTTATCAATAGTGTAAGTAGGATCCATAAGCAGGAAAATGGAAAATACAAAAGTAAGTTAAGTGCACCGTTGCCAGACTGCCTAGAGAAAAAGTGACATGTACAATAGCCTACATCCTTTCCCTGAGCCCATCATTCAAACCATCGAAATTCTCGGCTCCACTTCTCAGGCGAAACCATCAACACCGATGTGATTCACATGGTGCAGCACATGGGGGTTGAAATATTCTGTCAGCTGCTAAAAAAAAAAAAAATGCAATAATCATGTCCACCTCCATACAGAATTCCTTCAGCCCCCCCTTTTTCCCCCGTTAGTTCTTCAGCATCCTCACTGCGAATACATCGATGTCTCACACGTGCACTTGTATCGGGCTGTCTTCTTGGACTTTGATGCCTCCTCCTATCCTTAAACTTACTTAGGCCTACGAATACATGTAAGCTACCCTTTTCATCACCCATAACGATATTTTTAAAATATATGGTAATGCCATTAAAGCATACATTCTTGTACCCTTCGATTAAGACACTTCCTTGCCCCACTCTTTTCAGTAATTTTCTGTGCAATATGGGGACTAAAGGTATATTCCTTTTCCCTTTCCGTCCTCTCACTTTTTATTACTCTTCTTTCCACTTCAGGTAGCTGTACTCTGTTTGACAAATCTAGTGGTTTCCTGCAACCCTGGAAACCATTTATAACGCTGGGTGGCAACCATATAACCAGATCACGGGGTGAATTAGATCCATGTTAACTGGATGGAGAGACGAAAATGCGACATCCACTCAGCAACCAATCTCCACACTTTCTCGCGCTTTGTTGAGGTTAGGCGCTGTCGTCCGCAAGGGAACATCAGTTCACTGCACGAGACGGCCCTGCAGGGGTGTTTGCTTGCCTGTGGTTGATGGGTCTGCTGGGCCAGACAAACTAGGATTGATTAACAACAACAACACATATACAGTTTACTCCAGAATAGCTCTATCATTCTTGCTCTAGTCTTTCAGACACACGTCAAACCAATGTCTCACACTGTTAACACCTTCAGCCCGTTGATGTATTATTAGACGCGAGAGCATCTCTCCAGGAAGTTCTGTCTGACTGTCGCTTACTAATAATTTTCCGAAGCGAGGTGCTTCAGTCCAGAAGACTTTAGCGACTTCAAAGCCACACCACACCACACCACACCACCCATCACTAACCACACAACATCCTCCTCCTACACCACAACACACCACACCACCCATCACTAACCACACAACATCCTCCTCCTACACCACACAACCCATCACGAACATCACACATCCTCCTCCTACACCACACCACACCACACCACCCATCACTAACATCACACAACATCCTCCTCCTACACCACACCACACATCACTAACATCACACAACATCCTTCTCCTACACCACACCACACCACTCATCACTAACATCACACAACATCCTTCTCCTACACCACACCACACCACCCATCACTAACATCACACAACATCCTCCTCCAACACCACACCACCCATCACTAACATCACACAACATCCTCCTCCTACACCACACCACACCACACCACCCATCACTAACATCACACAACATCCTCCTCCTACACCACACCACACCACACTACCCATCACTAACATCACACAACATCCTCCTCCTACACCACACAACCCATCACGAACATCACACATCCTCCTCCTACACCACACCACACCACCCATCACTAACATCACACAACATCCTCCTCCTACACCACACCACACCACACCACCCATCACTAACATCACACAACATCCTCCTCCTACACCACACCACACCACACCACACATCACTAACATCACACAACATCCTTCTCCTACACCACACCACACCACCCATCACTAACATCACACAACATCCTCCTCCTACACCACTCCACATCACACCACACCACCCATCTCTAACATCACACCACACCACCCATCTCTAACATCACACAACATCCTCCTCCTACACCACACCACACCACCCATCACTAACATCACACAACATCCTCCTACACCACACCACACCACACCACCCATCTCTAACATCACACAACATCCTCCTCCTACACCACACCACACCACCCATCGCTAACATCACACATCCTCCTCCTACACCACACCACACCACACCACCCATCACTAACATCACACATCCTCCTCCTACACCACACCACACCACACCACACCACCCATCACTAACATCACACAACATCCTCCTCCTGCACCACACCACACCACACCACACCACCCATCACTAACATCACACATCCTCCTCCTACACCACACCACACCACACCACACCACACCACCCATCACTAACATCACACAACATCCTCCTCCTACACCACACCACCCATCATTAACATCACACATCCTCCTCCTACACCACACCACCCATCTCTAACATCACACAACATCTTCCTCCTACACCACACCACACCACACCACACCACCCATCTCTAACATCACACAACATCTTCCTCCTACACCACACCACACCACACGACCCATCACTAACATCACACAACATCCTTCTCCTACACCACACCACACCACACCACACCACCCATCACTAACATCACACAACATCCTCCTCCTACACCACACCACACCACACCACCCATCACTTACATCACACAACATCCTCCTCCTACAGCACACCACACCACACTACCCATCACTAACATCACACAACATCCTCCTACACCACACCACACCACACCACCCATCACTAACATCACACAACATCCTCCTCCTACACCACACCACCCATCACTAACATCACACAACATCCTCCTACACCACACCACACCACACCACACCACACCACCAATCACTAACACCACACCACACCACACCACCCATCACTAACATCACACAACATCCTCCTACACCACACCACACCACACCACACCACACCACCAATCACTAACACCACACCACACCACACCACCCATCACTAACATCACACAACATCCTCCTACACCACACCACACCACACCACACCACACCACGCCACACCACCCATCACTAACACCACACCACACCACACCACCCATCACTAACATCACACAACATCCTCCTACACCACACCACACCACCCATCACTAACATCACACAACATCCTCCTACAGCACACCACACCACCCATCACTAACATCACACAACATCCTTCTCCTACACCACACCACACCACACCACCCATCACTAACATCACACAACATCCTCCTTCTACACCACACCACACCACACCACCCATCACTAACATCACACAACATCCTCCTACACCACACCACACCACCCATCACTAACATCACACAACATCCTCCTCCTACACCACACCACACCACACCACCCATCACTAACATCACACAACATCCTCCTCCTACACCACACCACACCACCCATCTCTAACATCACACAACATCCTCCTCCTACACCACACCACACCACACCACACCACACCACCCATCACTAACATCACACAACATCCTCCTCCTACACCACACCACACCACACCACTCATCACTAACATCACACAACATCCTCCTCCAACACCACACCACACCACACCACCCATCACTAACACCACATAACATCCTTCTCCAACACCACACCACACCACACCACACCACCCATCTTTAACATCACACAACATCCTTCTCCAACACCACACCACACCACACCACCCATCTTCAACATCACACAACATCCTTCTCCAACACCACACCACACCACACCACCCATCTTTATCATCACACAACATCCTCCTCCAACACCACACCAGGGCATTAACCAAAGGACTTGCCTAGTTGTAAAGGAATTATTGAAGGATGCATCTAACCGCTTTACTTAAAATAAAATAAAAAAATAATAAAAAAACATAAGCTGAAAAATTCCGTCTGAAAGCAGCAAAGATATAATAATACTGTACGTAATTGTAGTGAAGGTGGACGTCACTCACTAGGTACAAATTAACACAGCTTTACGCAACCCTCTAGATGACTCTGTACTTGGTTTCCGTCTCTGTGCGTGTACGGTACCAGCCACCTTCCTTCCTTTCTTCCTTTCATCCTTTCTTTGATCCATCCTTCCTTCCGTCGTTCCTTCCTTCCTTGCACCACTCTCTTCCATTTCCTTTCCACACTTCCCCCCCTTTTGTATCATTTCATCCACTGTTCCTCTACGTCAAGACTTTCTCCAACCCTCTCTCTTACCAACCCTTACTTTCTTGTTTAAATTCCCTCCCAAATAGGTCTCTCTTAAACCTCCACAAAACTTTAAGTCATTCTCCAAAGGCGTCATTCACAGTTAACAGGCATTTCTCTTCATTTCTTACAGTCACACACCTTTGTCTTACCCCAGCATTGTTACTGAGTCAACAAAAAGTAAATGATTCTCTCTCTCTCTCTCTCTCTCTCTCTCTCTCTCTCTCTCTCTCTCTCTCTCTCTCTCTCTCTCTCTCAAAATCATGTGAACTCTGGGTCTTACAATTTTATATAAATGTGGAAAGAACCTGAGTATGAAATAAGTAATAATCATCCGCGACTTGTCTGTATGAAATCTGAGCCAATGTTCTTTCTCCCCCAACCTTGACTGACGGAATTAGAGCACAAAGAGAAAAATATCTGCAGACAACTTCCCACGTCCCTCTCCATTTTCATTAAAGTGTTGAAAGTGTTATAGCCCGGGGGGAGGGGGTACGTACCGTATTTATAAACTTTCCTAAGCTTAAGTTGTTTATAAGACTGCCTGTATATACGTTTGCCTTCATACATCCACCATACAACTTCACATCCAAACTGGAATGGATATTAACGTTATAAAATGAGAAAAATATAACGATCTTTTAGTGGTAGGTAGTGGCGACCATCATCCACTCACTTGATGTAGTGCTGCCTACTTCTTCCTTAGCCTTTATCATTCTTTTTCTGTGCCAGCCCTCCTCTCTTCCTATTTCTTCCATCTTTCCTGTCACTTCTTATTGCTTTTCTTTCCTTTACAGGTGGCTTTACATTGAGTGACAAGCCAAATGGTTTCCTGTAAGCCAAGAAACCATTTACAACGCTGGGTGGTAACCATATAACCAAACCATATGTGCTCCCTACGTGTCAGCAAGTGGGTTGGTGGGGGGTTATTGCCCCTCCCAGTAAAACAAATAACTCAAAAGTCAGGTGGCCGCCCTTTGCGGGATTGTGGCGTCTGGTGATAGATAGATAGACAGATACTTCACTGTTATGGAGACTTGTATATCGTTGAACTTGCTTGGGATTTTTTTATAAGTATAACCCCTGACCTCTTGCACAGCACACAAAAATTTGAGCTAAGTCACTTTCAGGTTTTTGTATACCTGAGTTCAGATGGGGAATCTGGGTTGGATGTGGCAAATGTTGGAAATAACGATTGGGCTTGACTTAAGAAAATTATAACTGGAACTAAAAAGGCTATCTTTCATCTCAGCTAATAAAAAATGCTGTAATTTACATGTGATCTGATCGAGAAGTAAAATCATAAATAGCTGTGCGTCCTTTCGCCAGACCCTGATAGAGGCAGGAGTCGGCCTATCACCTTTGTATTGAAACAAAGTTTGCACCACATTATAAGCTTTGGATTGCTATGAGGATGAATGTACTCCCCCCCCCCCTTTTTTTTTTAACTGTAAATCATAATGTGGCTACCTAATGAAAATATAAGTACGTAGCGTGTATGTGTGTGTAGTACCGTAGTTTTGGGGCAGTGGTCCTTGGAAGTCCTCGGCCTTGATGAAGTACCGCATCACCGAATCGTAGTCCCAGCCAGGGTTGCCCAGTGCCGCCCACCTGCCGAGGGAGTCAGGCACGTAGGTCACGGTCTCTACTCTATTCTAGTTAGCAAAAGTGTCTTCGTAGCGCCTCTTCTTTCTCGATTTATTTTCCAGCTTACATCATACTTTTTTCTTGCATGGTATGTACATGTGTTAAATCCCGAAACAATTTGCATCACTAACATACCGATAAAGGGATTATTAAGGAGTAGTGTCCTAAATAAATCGCTAAGAAAGAGGAGTAACGAAGCTTAATGTATCACCTAGAATACAGCCCTCAGTCCAGGCTACACAGTGAAGCTTACCAGATTGAAAGACTATCGCCTCCATCTCTCCGCGGCCCATCCAACCTTCAGGAAGCAAATGATCAAGCGGTAAATACGGGCTTGAGTGGTGTTGGGTCACAGCTACGTCCGTCCACAGTTAGGTTACGTCATTTAGCTTCAGTTCAGGAGGCTTATCTTTTCACTTTTGGAGATCCATGAACTACACTACATCCATAGATTTTCCTAATGGGATGAGGTACGCACCCCAGATCCAACCTTACGTGACTCCTGACCGGTATAACTCATGTGACCTTACACTGTTCAAACCCAATTTAATCGTCAGGTCGATTATTTCATCACAGTATGTCCCTTCTAACCACTAAGCCGCCGTTCAGAGAGGCAGCTGGGGGTATTTCAAGCATGTAATGACAGTGTTTGTGTAGACCAGCCGTAGCGTCAAACGTCTTTAGTTTTATTTTACTTTGGTACCACTAAAAGTCAGATTAGGAAAGCACCCTAGTAGTGGTGAGGTTAAAGATAGCTACCCGTATATCGTCTGGAGACAGCAAAGTTATACTAAAAATTACGTAGTCGGCCTGAAGGGGTTAAACGTTCCAGCTTACCGCCGCCTAGCCGAGCGTCCCTAGACGTCGTGTATGAAGTCCGAGTTTTACTTTAAGGCATGACCTAAATCTATAAAGACTAAGGCATGACCTAAATCTATAAATCGATAGGTATTGACCTACATAAACCTAGTGGACCTCAATTGGTTATTGCTGAACCTGACAAAGACGGTCTACATAAATGCGATGACCAGAATTTATTCCATAATGAACCTGACATGGCCTTCATATGCTATACAGTCATAAGCTGTTCAGTTCCTTTCACAGACGGAATGATGCTAACTCAGATTTTACAGTAGGCAAATTCTTTGTCTTTTTCCTTATTTTATGTCACGATTACAAACATCTGTTGGCTAAGGGAAAAGATATTCTCATTTTATATTGGTTGGATTACAGAAGATGTTGTTTTTATTAATTATATCCTTTACTTCGGTATATTCATGTGAAAACTTAACTTCCAAAATTGTAATATGAACCGTGAAAAAGTTAGCCTGACTCTTGACATTTCAACTGCCTTCATAACCATATACTGATGTTTGCAAAAGTTTGACCTCAGGTTTGATATTTAACATATTATTCCCAAAGTTTCTGTAAATCTCCCCCCCCCTTTTTTTTTGGGGGGGGGGAGACCGTGAAAGGGGAAAGGGTCGGAGGGCAAGTGAGTCATATCTATTTCTTAACAGATAGTCGGATTTTCCAACTACCTGTGCACGTCAAGTTTCAGTAACGTTTGCTTAGTCGGTTAGCAGACTTGATAATGGAAAGAAAGAAAGAAAACTGACTGATCTGCTGCATTTATATAGAAGAGACAAGACTCCTTCCCGCGGGATAGGAAAGAGGGGATGGAAAAATAATCCCACATGTCTCATACGTCAGTTAGTTTTTTAGTGCTGATCTAACTGTTTACCTGAAATTCTCATCAATATTCCATTCAGCGACAACTAGAGAATTTTACCCTATTTAAAAGTAATCCCTTCAATCTGGAAGACTAAAGAAATCACACTTTAAAGTATCATGCTCTTCTACTGATCTAAAAATTATTCAGCACCTGACAAATGTTTCTGCTTAATTAGTGCTTTGAGTCCCAGAAAGATTCAGTAGAAAGTCAAGTTAATACTCATATAAACAGTGGGCGGCAGTCTTTTTTTTTTTTTTTTTTTTTTTTTTTTTTTTTTTTTTCCCTGTAAACCTCCCTTCCTTCCCCTTCAGTGGACATAACATATGACTGCCAGTGACTACATCGTGACAGATCATTCCAGTTACTACTTAATTTTTCGCGAACGCCACTGAAGAACCACACACACACAAAAATAAATGAATAAATAAATAAAAATTCCCTCCTTTCATCTCCTACTTAGTATTGTGAGCTGAGGATAGGCAGCTTATGAAAATCCCCATCTAACAGGCCTGGATACGCCTGTGACTTTGAAACATCTATTCTACATGCTTACTCGTCGAAGTCCTTCTTGGTGCCGCGAGAGTATACCATAGTGTTGACCGTGGACCCCCCGCCCAGACTGTGACCCAGTATGACGTCAGCTGCCTGAAGAAAAGAGAAGAAAAGAAAGATGATGAGCGTGGACGAAGAGAGGAGGAAAACAGTCAAATAATAATGAAAAAAGGATGAAGCGAGGAAGAAAACGATGGAAGAAAGGAATCAACCGCTTACAGTATCCTAGTTCCAACCTTGTATCTCATAGTTACTTGGAGTGCTGGGCCCGGGTTCACAAACTATATTAACATCATTTCTCTGTTATAATCAAGATTTGTATGTACAGGAAGGACAAGGAAAGGAGGGTGTAGTATCTTCCCATGCCTATTGTTCTTCCTGCCAGAACAAATGTTGGTTGCGTCGTGAAATTGGTCGTTTGTGTGTGTGTGTGTGTGTGTGTGTGTGTGTGTGTGTGTGTGTGTGTGTGTGTGTGTGTGTGTGTGTGTCTGTGTGTGTAAGTCTGGGTCCTGATGTCAAATTCAAAGCTTCTTGATGATATCTTTAGCTAAATGAATAATGAAAAAAAAAAAAAGAGCAAGTCTTGGTTCCATCACCCTCCACCTTCATCACGTAAGACTATTGCACCGTCGGTTTGGTGGATGGTGGAATAGCTGTCTCGGCGCAAATACAAGAATGATAGGTTTTTAGTCTAGTGCTTCCACCTTTTTCATGTGCTATAAGGAGCATGCATGGCTAGTATGGTTGTTCATGGATAAACAATGGAAAAGAAAATAAGTTGTTTGCAAGTGCCAGAACTAAGTACTGTAGGAGCAGTCCCCATGGCCAAAGATGACAAAGTTCTTGCACAGTGTCTGGCCAAACTTAATCATATCCTTATTCTGTCTACTTTAACTTAGACTACTAATGCCATCTGAGGCTGAGGATTGTGATGTAGCGCAAATACACCCCGTACACACTAACCTGGTTGATATAATACTTGAGAGCATTGTGCTGTGATGTAGTCTTGTATCGCTTCACGCCGGGATAGCCAGGCACAAAGGGCAGGATGCTGAGGCCAGGGATGTAGGTGTCGGCTGGTGGGGGTGGTCCTGACTCCAACAGCAAGATATTCCAGTCAGGCACCTCAGACAGCCGGGCAGCCACCGTAGCACCAGCAGACCCTCCCCCAACTGTCGACAAAGCGTTCAGGAAAGTGTGGAATAGTCGTCGTCATCGCTGTCATCCTTGTCGTCGTCATCGCTGTCATCCTTGTCGTCGTCATCGCTGTCATCCTTGTCGTCGTCATCGCTGTCATCCTTGTCGTCGTCATCGCTGTCATCCTTGTCGTCGTCATCGCTGTCATCCTTGTCGTCGTCATCGCTGTCATCCTTGTCGTCGTCATCGCTGTCATCCTTGTCGTCGTCATCGCTGTCATCCTTGTCGTCGTCATCGCTGTCATCCTTGTCGTCGTCATCGCTGTCATCCTTGTCGTCGTCATCGCTGTCATCCTTGTCGTCGTCATCGCTGTCATCCTTGTCGTCGTCATCGCTGTCATCCTTGTCGTCGTCATCGCTGTCATCCTTGTCGTCGTCATCGCTGTCATCCTTGTCGTCGTCATCGCTGTCATCCTTGTCGTCGTCATCGCTGTCATCCTTGTCGTCGTCATCGCTGTCATCCTTGTCGTCGTCATCGCTGTCATCCTTGTCGTCGTCATCGCTGTCATCCTTGTCGTCGTCATCGCTGTCATCCTTGTCGTCGTCATCGCTGTCATCCTTGTCGTCGTCATCGCTGTCATCCTTGTCGTCGTCATCGCTGTCATCCTTGTCGTCGTCATCGCTGTCATCCTTGTCGTCGTCATCGCTGTCATCCTTGTCGTCGTCATCGCTGTCATCCTTGTCGTCGTCATCGCTGTCATCCTTGTCGTCGTCATCGCTGTCATCCTTGTCGTCGTCATCGCTGTCATCCTTGTCGTCGTCATCGCTGTCATCCTTGTCGTCGTCATCGCTGTCATCCTTGTCGTCGTCATCGCTGTCATCCTTGTCGTCGTCATCGTTGTCATCATCGTCGTCGTCATCGTCATTGTTAACGTAACTGTTGTCCTGCCCACCAACCCTTCTACCACTGCAGAGAAAGCGTTCGGAAGAAGGATTAATATTAAAGGCTATAAACTGTAGGAGGGTCACTAAAGTAGAAGTTCAGTGTTTGCAAAGTCCGAGTCTTCCCCTACAACATTGCCTACGGTAGTCAGTTTACATCCGGGTCTTTAATTATACTGCTGGGTGAACATAAACAAGGAGGTAACAAACCGAATCTACCAATCTGACAGGCCGTAAAATTGAACTTGGGTGCGAGGTGAATGTGCCAACCAATGCACCTCCTGCTTCCCCCCCCCCTCCTCTACGTTCAAGAAAGTAAGAAAAAATCACCGTCATTATCATCATCGTCATTACCGTCGTCCTAACCGTATTCCCAGCAAACAGGGAGTGCATGATCCAGAGGCCGTATTTATAAAGGATGTTTAGCCTATTTCTACGATAAACGAGTCTCCTTAGCAGTCAGTTATTATCAGGAATAATTTTTCTTTGTCTTCTTTTTCACTTTTATATTCATTTTTGTTTGATTGTGAAGCGATTGTTAGTTGTAAGAGTGAAAGCCAGAGTCCAAACAAACAATCTAACACACAACTTAGGCTCGGCAAGATTCATGAATGTGGCCTCAGAAACAAGACTTATTAAACCACAGAATCAGGTGAACTATCATCACAGTCCTTGGCGAAAACGGACCACATTTTCAAGCCTTCAGAAATCTAGGCTTCACATCACATCTGATTAGTACCCTGTAGCAGAATTTGTGGGACAGAACGATTCCCTCAATGGCCAAATTAAAGGGTTACTACTACTACTACTACTATTATTATTATTATTATTATTGGTCACCCCTTACGGGAATAAGACGTCTGGCAAGAGATAGAATAGATAGATAGATTAGTAGTAGTAGTAGTTGTAGTAGTAGCAGCAGCAGCAGTAGTAGTAGTAGTAGTGGTAGTAGTAGTAGTAATAGTAGTAGTAGTAGTAGTAGTGGTAGTAGTAGTAGTAGTAGTATCGTCACCATCATCATCATCATCATCATTAATACTGTTTGTTATTGTTGTTATGAAAGCTATATCTAACTCCTCCTGTCAAAAGTGTCTCATAATCCGAATAAACTCGTCTTGAGTTAGCATGAATAAATAATAATTTGCTACTATTTTGTTTGGCGAGTTTAAATAGATATGCCCATCGACTGCACAGGGGTCACTATGGCTTTTAGATTTGAGGAGGGGAGATACTGTAACATCCACCTCCCCTCCAGAGTTACTAAATCTTGCACAAATGTTCATCCATGGGTACCAATGTGATATCAGAATTGCAAGATCAAAAGTCACCATCATCATCATCATCATCATTAATACTGTTTGTTATTGTTGTTATGAAAGCTATATCTAACTCCTCCTGTCAAAAGTGTCTCATAATCCGAATAAACTCGTCTTGAGTTAGCATGAATAAATAATAATTTGCTACTATTTTGTTTGGCGAGTTTAAATAGATATGCCCATCGACTGCACAGGGGTCACTATGGCTTTTAGATTTGAGGAGGGGAGATACTGTAACATCCACCTCCCCTCCAGAGTTACTAAATCTTGCACAAATGTTCATCCATGGGTACCAATGTGATATCAGAATTGCAAGATCAAAAGTCCTAGATAGTTGCAAGAGACATAGAAGTCCAAAAACTTTTATTTATATTGCATAAATCGGCAGAACTTTACTAAAATACTGATAAAATCGATGATGAACAACAAAATATGGCGCTAGATAGATATACTGTAAGTAATTATGAATCTGGTGCCAAACTCACTCAATAAGAATTTTTGAATTCATGTCCTCATATGAAGATGTGAGACCCGAATCATAAGCTTTCTTGGGCTTAATGTGTATAGAACATAGTTTATTTGCACTACTAGTAAAGTGATATATACGACAAAACTAAATTAGTCATGATAATATTTAATTGTAATGGGGATTTGTTCATCGTCAAGAAATAGTCAAAATCCTTTATAAACGGTTAGCCAAGTTGAAGCGGCAGAGTCAGTGAGGTAATCTAAAGTGAAAGTCATATAGATTATTTTAATGACGTAGATGGACTTGAGTAAATTATATGAAGCTTCTGGTAGTCGTGTTTATTATATGCTCGCACAAATGAACAAGCCAGTGGTGGTTGAAAAAATGAAAACATAAAAAGCAATGCGTCAGTTTGTGCCAGTATCACTGGTCAGACTGGTTAACCCGGAATTTAAAGAAGGGAAAAAAAAAAAAAAAAAGGACAAGTTATTTTAGACTAACTTTTTTTTTTTATTATTTACCTGACGAAGATCCCCTACCTGCTTTATCCCTGTTGATGACTAGCCTAAGTGCATTCAAACTGGAGGATTGATTTGACAAGTAATCAAGGAGACTCATCTACGTCGTAACTAAGGCTCATCGGATTTCATGCAGACATGACTTCATATTCAGATTGTAGGAATGGCATAAACAAACAGACTGTAGCAACCAAGGAGACTCACTGGTACCTCATGAGTAAGCTTCATCGGAATTCATACAACCACGACCTTAAGAAGTAAGTTGTGTGACCGGATTCCACTCGGTAAAAATAAAGTAACAAAAGTGAGGCTGGTTCTTGGAGGCGTATTCTGGTGGGTAAAGGAGGATCCCAAACACGTCTCTCCTTGCCAGTTGATTTCTGAAAATGGCGTGTTAATTATCTCTTTTATGCATTTTTTTATAGTTATGGTAATATCTAAATAAAATGAATATGATACCTGAGAGGAGTATGGCGTCGTACGCAAAATAAATCGATAAGGACAGGTGCTGAAGAGCATCCTAAGCCAACTATGTCCGTATTCTGGGTATTTAACTCCCTCACAAAGGTGACGTACTTTACATTTCAATAAGATTACTACCAGACGATTTTATTCACCGTATGAAAGTCACTTTGGACCCTAAGAGTTAGAAGCAGCCTTCATTAAACCCTTCACAACTTCGATGCTTAACTGAATAATAATATCTAGACGTAGCAAGAATAAAGGTAAAAAATTGCACTGCCAAGCTGAAGAGGTTAAGGAGGCTTTCTATAGGACTCTGCCTTGACGCTGTATTTTGCTTACATCATTAAAAAGTATTACCGGAAAATATTTACGTACCCAATACAGAAATAAACTGATAAGGAAGTGATGTAAGGAAACCACCAAAGCTAGCGAAGAATACGACTCCTTGACTGGACTTGCCAATAACAGACTCCTAATGTTGCCGGAGTGTTTTCGAGAACTGGTAGGCATGAACCCCCTGAATCAGTGTAACACACTAATGAATTTATTCTTACTGCTACCAGATGATTTACTTCAACTCAGGGAAAGCCTCTTGACTGTAAGGGTTCACGACGTATATATCTTATTCCTCCTATTTGAAAAATCTGTCCTAAGCGAAATAAATTGCGAAGCGACGGAAGGAATATAGTAAAAAAGACGGCCCTTGACTAAGTGGATTCTTTCCCGTCAAGTTTGTTCTGACAGAAAATGAAATCATACTGTTGGCGGAGTGGTTTCAAGAGCAGTTCATGGTGTGCGGGGGCCTGTCGTACCACCGCCAACGTGAACACCATCGCCAACATCACCAATACCTCCTTGTTGTTTTGCTTTGTGTACACAAGAAAGCTGACAAACCATTTCATATCCGCTGAAGTGTTTGGAAACTGACCGTCATAAGTAAGTGACGTGCGTACGCCTTTGCAACCACAGGCTTTTTAATACAAAGGAGTACAAAGGAAAGCAAACAGCAACAGATCTAATGGTCCTTTCAGGGCTGTTTGTTAAAAAGAAGAGTATGCTTATTATATATAATTCTATGAGCTGAAGATAAGGATAACAAAGCAGGAAGGCCTCCCCCACCTACTAAACCCTCGGTCATTAGTGTCATGGTCTTTTCCTTTATCGTACTCACCAACAATGAAGTCATACTGCTGCCTGAGTGGTCCCGATGGCTGGTAAAGGTGTGCAGGGGCCTGACGCAGCACCGCAGACAAGAGTAGCCTCACTATTGGAAGGGTGGCCACCGTGACCAGTGTGATGGTCCCGTCCCGAATCACGTTTAACGACATCTCACCTCAGTCAGGCTATAGAGAAAAGGCATCACAGACGCTGTAAAAATTAAGGATCATTGATGAAAATAATGCATGACGTTGTATGAACTGTTATAATGGTACAGTCGGCTCAGTGTATTCGCTTAGATTTGCAATATTTTTGCTTATATATTGTATTATTTAAGCTTTTCAAGTATTATTCTGCGTAGCCATGAGATCATTTGACCTACCCTATACCTGGGAATGACTGCCAATATCATAAATCAACCTATTCCTATACCTACCCTATGCCTGTGCCATAACGTAACATAAAACCTGTTGCGACAGAGACGCCTTGTGGAGTTGTGGTCGTATTAAATGTCAAGGAGTCAAGAGATATTTTATATTAATGGGTGACGGGACGTAAAGCAAAGAGAAAAACAAAAAGTTCACTAAATTTCCTGATAAATGTTCTTTGCCAGTTTTGTTTTAATAATACGAAATGGAGGGATGGAGTTGAGAGGTATATGAGAGAGGGGGGTGTGAGGTGGGAGGTGGGCAGTGGAACGGCGAGGGACAGGGCGACATGGAGGCGATTTGTTTGTGGCCACCCCTTACGGGATTAGGGCGTCTGGTAATAGATGGATAGATAGTTTTAATAATCATACTCGTACTGCAATAAGAGGCAAACCTTTCTCAACAATAACGTCTGTTATTATTATTACTGCTACAGGACTGATGATTTTCTTTCTCCATTCATAGCCACCTGGGAGTGAAGGTGCTCATAAAGGCATTATTTAACATCTCCATTTCAAGTCTCGCGTCAGCAGATTAAAATGGTCCGAAGACAGCACGACTAGACAGAAAAAAAGAAAAAAAAAGTCATCGTATTGAGGAGGATAAATATATCATTTGTTTCAGTCACCTCGTAAAACAGAGATGCCATCTGCAGGCATCTTCCTCCTATCCCCATCGTCGATCATGGGTACTTTTATCTGACTGTACGGTTTTTACTCAAACTTGGCCAAGATTTTCGTCCTTTTGCAGTCTATTTCACATAGCTCAGGGGCAGTAAAAGACAATACTGTACTACAATTATACATCGTTTTCACAACACTTCTTCATGACTAGCATCATATTGTTAACCTCAGGTTACAAATCAGTATTCAAGATAGAAAGATGGCAGTTATAGGCAAAGTTAGAGCAAAAAGGATATAACAGACAGTCTGTCTATAGCCACACTTATTCTGGAGGGGGCGGCCACAAACAAATCCCCGCCTCAATACAGTTTTATTCTACTGCCAAAGGAAGAAGAGCTATAACGATTAGCCTTTTTTAATACTCACCATCTTAGTTCAGTCATGAAGAAGCGCTTAGTACAATTTTGATCTCCACACTATGATTCCAAACTCATCCCAGTTAGGCAGTCCATGTGTGTGTGTGTGTGTGTGTGTGTGTGTGTGTGTGTGTGTGTGTGTGTGTGTGTGTGTGTGTGTGTGTGTGTGTGTGTGTGTGTGTGTCCTTGTACGTGCCACGCTTTATATGTCACCACTTTGGCGCTAATGTTCGTTGTCCACATTGAATTCATGCTAGATCTCCTCTGATTTAGGACTGGTGTAATGTTATTAACAGGGTTGCTTTATCACATGTCAGTATATCTTGTGGTAGATTAGTTAAGGCTGTATGTAAATAATTCAAATAATTGGGCTATCCCAAGCCCCAGCCTGGAATCGAACTTGTATTCTTTAAAACAGCAGGTCACTTCTCCGACCACTTGGCCACCACCTGCTCTGATCATACCGGAAATAAGCTAGTGACTTGTTTGACGGCAGACGTGGGGATGTTTAAAACTGATTGGCTACACCTGGACGGCCTTGAACTGTCGTGTGCTCGGCCTAGGCTCTCAACACCTCTTCCCTTGTATGTGTTTTCATCTCATGGTCGTGTCAGCTGTAGTGTTTTATTTGGGATGACACCAGACGATATGAGCTTGAGATTCTGAGCACTATCTTTATCAGTAATTTAATGATCACTTAGACGCTAGGTCATTCACTTCGGCTTGGGCCATATTTTCATTCATTTTAGCTAGCTCAGTGGCAGAAAATGACAATGCTACGGCTTTCCATCCTTTTCCTATCACTCCTTCTTGACTAGCATTCTGTTCTTGTATTAGTCTGTTTTTGTAACTCAGCATTCAAGATGGAAGAATGGCAATTTTAGGGCAAGGTAAAGTGAACAGAGTATTGTATGATATCTGTGGTAACATTAGGCGGTTATACTTAGTTGAAGATGAGTCATGAGGGTCTGAGTGTTGTCACCAGTATGTCGTTCATTGAAACTGTGTCCAAATTAGAAATAGATAAATAACATCCAAGAGAATATGCAAGATAAATCGCTATGTTGAAAGTGCTAACCGTCAGATCATATTTCCCTCCATTGTAGAGGCATGGGAAGGAAATCCGTAGCAGAAATGGTATTCTTAAAATATTTTTCCCTCCATGAGCTGCCCGAAGGAAACGATTTTCTCACGAACACCATAAATTATTGGAACGTTGAGGAAATCTTTGGCCCGGCTCTTCAAAAATTCCTTCGCATTTTTTTTTTTTTTTTTTTTTTTCGGTCTTTGTGTTCTATAGTGCCATTTATATAACCAGTCAGTAAAAGGCTTTTATAACGTCATTTTTTAAGAACAAACGACATTGATATGTCAATATATAATCGCTATATGTAGGTTTTAAAAGTACTCCCTGGTCGATATGTAACGTAGGATAGCGTAAACAAGCATATCGAAGGTACTGCTGTCTGTACTGCATCCAGTGAATTCATCCCAAATCTTCTCAACAAGAATCCTTAAATTGTAAGTATGCATACTTATGTTGCTGCCTGATATAATCAGATCTGAGTCTGAGGAGTATTATTGAATCAGTGGAGTGTAGAAGACTAGCAAAATTGGTTTATAAAGTTAGGAATTGTGTTAGGTTTTCTAGGTTATCATTTTAGGTTTTCTACTGCTCACTTGTAGACAAGTGTTAGTTGACTTACACTTTCTTCGACACTGGGAAGCATAAGCCCTACGAAAGACCTGCCCCAGAGAATTTCACCAAGTATCGTTATGGTAACCCAATTGGTTATCATGTTTATGCTGTTACTATTTCAAAAGCCTCCTATGTCCGCGAGTTCTGAGGCTGGGTATACTAACTACTACAGTCTCTCTCTCTCTCTCTCTCTCTCTCTCTCTCTCTCTCTCTCTCTCTCAGTTCATATTTTACTCTGCAGGGAGAGTTTGAGATCGGAAATATACGCGCTACGTTGCTTGTCGTCCCTGCATAAATGAATGTTTAAATAAATAATAAAATAAAAGTCAAAAGGAGTCCTCATACGTCTCGTCATAGCTAAGAATTTTAAAGCAGGAACAAGGAACATGGAATTTCCCATATAATTTTCGTCTTTCCTACACAAACAAGTGAGAGTTCCGAGACAGCAACTTACCCGCCCAGGAAATGACATTGGATTGCATTTAAGCCAAGAAAGGAACACAGTAAAACCCTTGTGTGATTTAATCGTATTCGGTAAACTCCACCCGACGTAAACCGTTTGCGACATCTCCTGTAATATATATCTCAAAACACTACCTTGCATTTTTCTCCACCACCCTTAATATCCCACAACACTACCTTTCACTTTTCTCCCAGCTTAGATCATTAATGCATCTTCAGTGTTTTTACTTGTCTTTTTGTATTTACGCATTTTCTCCCAACACATTACCTGATCAGTGAAGCCTTTCCTTCTCCCAAAGCTCCTCTACGCATACAGCTTCGGTTTTGTATCTACTATATCCTCTGAATTTTCTGTCAGCATAATACTTGATCGGTGTTGCCTTTCCACTTCCCGATCCATCACTTCTGTTCACTTCCTCCATCATTGTTTCTTTATCACCTTCTTAAATATGACACTTATACGTTCTGGGATTTGCACGACAGACTTACCCGTTAATAAATATTCACTCGCCTTTGTTGCCTTCCTGTTGTATAAAGATAATAGTATTGTTTAATGTTTAATGTTATTTTCATTATGTTGATATACGCTAGGCATGCTGTTGTGATAGTTGTCCCACTTTCGCACTTTTTCGTGTTTGTTTGTTTTTTCTATGATGTAAATCTTGCTTCACACCAACTTTATTTCTGGTAGGAAAAAGGATGTTGATGATAATGATGGTGATGATGATGATGGTGAAGGTGATGATGATGATTAGTCTCCACCTGTTACATAACTGGAGACTGTGCAAGGAATCTGAAGGGCCCAGGTTATGTGTCGTGGCTTAGGCCGTTGCTGATTGATAAAAATCCAAATCCTTTACGTGAAGTGGAAGGGCATGTCAGAAAGTCATGTCACTATTATGAGTGAACGAGGTAAGTTGGTCGTGTCCACAGGAAATTTCAATACGACCTGCGCAACGAATCTGATTGCCCAGGTTATGCGTCCTGGTACGGGCCATTGCTGATAGAAAAAATTTAAATCTCCCCAGTGGGGTCAAGGTCATTGTAAGAAACATTAGGACAGTTACAGAGTTCTAGTTATTTTATTATTATTATTATTATTATTATTATTTTATTGTTATTATTGTTGATGTCATTATTATTACTATTATTGTTATTGTTATTATTATTATTATTATTATTATTATTATTATTATTATTATTATTCAGGTACGGTACATTGCCATACTCGTAATCACACATCTAAATCATAATATGTCACAGTTGCCCACCCATCGTCCCTGTAGCTCCAGCTCCTGTTGTCCTCTACTTTCCTCTTTTCCGTTTGTTGAATCAATCCTGTAAATCTTAACCCTCTGATGGTCGCGTATACGCTGTTATCATACTATAAAAACCACTAGCACCCCCAGGGGTGCTGAAATCAATTTTAGAGGGTGCTGGAAAATGTTGCCCTTTTTTTTTTTTTTTTTTTTTTTTCTGTCTTCTTTTTTTTTTTTTTTTTTTTTTTTTTTTTTTTTGAGAATGTATAAAACAGACTTTTAGGCAGTACTTCACTTTACTTTAACCCTGCAGTAGTGTAGCAACTGTAGTCCCAGTAACTAGATGTAAAGGGGTGCCGGCTGGACTGAGACCTTATTACAGGGGGTGCTGAGGTCGGAAAAGGTTAAGAAACACTGCACTAGAGGATATTATGCAGCTGAGAGTGAATCATAGGAACGTGGCGTGTCCTATCGTCTACAGTAATACTCTCAAGGTCACTTAACCCTTATTTTGGCTAACACCAGGCTATTTTATGCAGATGAACATAAACATAGTAGCTTTAGAACATTCATTTCTTATAAGCTCTTGAGTGAATCTTCGCTGTCCTCTTTTCATCACTCATATTTTACAAATTCTCTCACCGTGTGTGCCTTCTGTGACTGATTCTGTAGTCCTTCCATTTCTCAGTCATCTAGCAGTCAGCCTTCATCACCAACCTGAATCCTTCAGTGATTGGGGTGGTCGAGCTTGTGCCTACCAGTTCTGCCCACTTTGATCCAGTCCAACCTTGGGGGTAGCTGTTTTAGGGGGTACAGCAGTATGTCCTTTCATGTGATTCACATGTTCGCACCCTGTTCATTTTCCCTCATTGACATGTTGACTTTTTCACGTACAAACACAACCGCTACAACACACTTTCCAGTCACCTCTCACTGTACACTCCAGAACTTTTCTACGCTTATTCCCATACATGAAGCACTGGGTTGGGGCGGGTCACTTCTCAAATGACAGAAAGTGGTGTTCCTCGGCTCTGCCGCCCAAATTTCCTTCAGGACCAGTAAAACACTTTAATGTGTATTGCAAAAGCTTCCTGCCAGTTTGAGGCCCGTGCAAACTGGCCATTACAGTGTATACATCCCCAGCCAATAAATTGATTTCCGTTATAGTGGCGGATCAAGACGGGGGGGGGGGGACGGAGTTCAAAGAGTTTGGATCCCCTCACTTTTAAAAATATGCCTTTTGTTTTTTGGAATTATTGTGTAAGCCCAAAGTATAAACAACGCATGTTTTCCAGTTCTTATTCATATGAATGTGACATTATTCATGAAGATTCTCTATAGCTGTGGTTGTAAAATGAAACTGTGTAATTTTACAGATCTTTATTGAAATACTTTGAATTTTAGGTGCATGATTGTTCTCATTGCTTATAAAAAGTTCCCCCCATTTCTCGAACTTCTCGTACTTGACCTTCATCCGTTGCCTTTATCATTACTTTCCGATACGCTTTCCGAATACCAGCATCTAGTTGCCTGATTTACTCTCTACTCTAGCATTTTGTAATTCATATTTTCTTCTGTTCTTCACATTCTGAGTTCAACGTCAGTTTTTTCGTCCTGTTTGGGCACTAGTTTAACTGAGTTCCATTTTATGCACTTTATGTATGTCAGTATGAATGTACGTATTTGCTATTCTTAAATTTTCGTAAAATACCATCAATAATTTCATACTCTTCTGTGTCGTGCCATTCATGCATCTCTCAGGAAATGTTGTGGCATTTGCATTCTTTCATATTTTCCTTCGGATAATACAACTCGCCAGTTGACCGTATCATACCTATATATACTGTTCATCATTAAATAGTTTCTCTTTGTCGTTGACTCCGAATATTTCCTGTTGTAATATTTGTGTTTATACCTTGAACCCTTTCCCAAAATACGTGACGTGATCTTTCGTTTCCGCGTTTAAAAATATACGATAACTCAGCTTTAATTCAGCTTCCTTTACCCATCTGTTTTCTTTATTATTTTTTCCTACAATATAAGTTCATATTTGCCAACACTGCATAATAACAGTACCAATCATTATTAGTACAGTTGTTCGCAATATTCTCTGTGTAACTGTTGTTCTTTGTCCTTAACTTGGCTTCACTTGTTCACCACGCAACTCTTGGCACGAATATCAAGCAGAGCAGGAATTGGATTGATTAAGTTCAAGGTTACGCGGAAGCAGAGGGAGAGAGAGAGAGAGAGAGGTATTTCGCTGTAGTGGATATGAGTGTGTGTGTGTGTGTGTGTGTGTGTGTGTGTGTGTGTGTGTGTGTGTGTGTGTGTGTGTGTGTGTGTGTGTGTGTGTGTGTTTCAAGTTCACAAACTAAAACTGAACTTAACTCCATCAATACTACGACAATTTTTATTTTCACTACCACAAAATAGAATAAAATCGTTTGTCGACAGCAATAATAATAATGCTCAAAATACGTCATCTTATTGCCGGGACTAACCACTTCGTGACGTCTTTTTTTCCCCCTCCACAGCTTGGGCGAGAAGTGGGACAAGGCGCACCCGTTTCCCGGGATGACGAGGTGGGAGACGACAGAGGGGGTCATATGTGAAAGCATTCCCAAACAAGTGGGAGCGCTTGTCGGGCCATGGTATTGTTGCGGGAATCTTTTTAGGGTAAGTACAGCATTATTTGCGTGTGCTGTGAATTCTTAAATTTCATAGTCCCTTGCGAATTTTTGGTATGTGTTGTTAGGCAAACCAAGTAGCGCCCAGGAAAGGTAAGTGTGGAATCTGGATGGGCAGTGACCCAGTATGTTAAGATAGTGGGTGAATAACCAATCACTGGCTCTGAGGCCTAAGTTACGGAGATCAGCACCGCGGCTAAGCACCCCATGGCTTCTGCCCCCATCTTTGCCTTTCCTTTAAATATCTGTGAGTGATTGTGGTTTGAAGTAAAAGTGTAAGGGTGTATGTCAAGGGCGTAGGCTATCTGGGATTACAGAAGGGGAGTTTCCTGTAAGATAACCTCCTTGATCCAGAATGTTGAGAGAGGGACAGAGACAGACAGACAGACAGAGTGGGGGGGGGGGCAGTATTATAATACTGCAGAGACCATCTGAAAATGGTGTTAAATATTTGGAGTGATCTGGTAATAAGCATACAGTATGTTATTAACTGTATGGTGCGTCCATTGAGCAGAAAGAGAGGGAAGGAGGTTTCCAGTAATTCGTCGATCTCATAACCTGCAAAGTGACATGAAGCCACTGAAGGGGATACGGAAATAAACGTGGTGAACAACGGAATGGGTGGAAGGGACTGAAAACTTGATGGACGGTGGGTATGCCAGGAATGGAAGTGTGGGGGAGGGGGAGGAATCGGCGTGGAATACAAACAGTGGGATGACCTAGGCTTTATGGTTGAGGGGGTAGGGGAGGACCATGAGAGTAAACGTAGTTAAGTGAGTGTTATAAGCTTACGAGTAATAGTTTGAGCGCAGCGAATGTTTATTTCAGAGCTTCCTTCAGCAGCAAGAAAATAAGCTCTCATTGCCTTCATTTAACTGGTCCCGCAACGCCAAAACTGGATTAGTTCCTGTGTGTGTGTGTGTGTGTGTGTGTGTGTGTGTGTGTGTGTGTGTGTGTGTGTGTACGGTACATGTGCCTGAGCGCTGATGTGCATGGACTTGAATGTGTAATGATCAGTACGTTTTGGCGGTGATGTGCTTGGATGTTGGTGAAGAATGATGTAGGTATGTAAAGTTGTTGAATTAACTTTCTACAGCTGCATGTTTTCCTGAACTGACGTATTGTCTGTAGTCTGCCAAATGAAGCGCAAAGCACGTATTTACATCTTAAAAAGTTGAACTCTGCACTCTTTAACACCTTTGCTGCTCCGTTTAAAAATAGTCGGATTCAAATGCGAAGTTCTTAAATCTCAGCTGAAATGTTAAAGGATTTTTTGTTTTTTTAATGGATCGATTTAGGTGTAGTGTAAGTTAAAGTGCGTGTCTCTGAATGTGGGAGTGTTTGGGTGTGGTAATCTGGACGTAGGTATTTTTAGCTGTGGGTGCTGTGGGGAGTGAAAGTGTTTAGATGTAGCTGTTTGGTAGTGGGTGTGCCTGAGCAAGAGTGTGTTCAGCATCACTATATCTAGCACAAACAAGTACCTGTCTGTGTGCTGGAGAGTCATTGGTTTCCTTTTGGCATTACTGGATACTTCACTGTGGTAACTTCAGTGCTTACATTCACAGTGACTACCAAACACGGAGTTCTCACAAGCTAATGGAACATGGAAAAAAGCACATGTTATTCTCATGTACCTTGTATTGTGTGATGCAGGTAAAAAGTGAAAATCTCATCACAGCTGAAACATTAACTGCCTTGCAACAGTTATAAACACACACACACACACACACACACACACACACACACACACACACACACACACACACACACACACACACACACACACACACACACACACACACACACACACACACATATATCACGGGGCCTCAGAACAAGAGGGGAAAATGACGAAGCAAGAGAGAGAGAGAGAGGATGAATATGGAAGTGGGGGTGGGAGGAGGGTGAGGCAGGGTATTGGGGGGACGAGGAGGGAGAGAGGAAGGGAGGCACGGAGGGGCGCAGTGGCTGGAAAGAAAGTAGGTGAAGGTCGTGCTGTGGATCCGTGCCATGGGTGGGAAACTGAGAGAAGTTAAGTTAGGTAAGGGTAAGTTATATTAAGTTAGGCAGGATGCTGGGGACGCAGGGTGGTATGAAAGCCAGGGGGTGAAGGTCATTTTATAACTGTGTGTGAGTTTTTAATGGCTATGAGACTGACACAGGTTATGTTATGCTATGTTATTTGGGGGAAAATATAGGGAACATGGTATGGCAGGAAAGATTGTAGCTGAAGGTCATGTTGCAGCTGTATTTGACGGCTGGGGGATTGACAGGTTATGTTATGACGTGCAATGTTATGTTACGTTATACTTTGTCAGGCTAGATGGGGAGACGTTGTGGTAGGCAGAAAAGTAGGTAAAGGTAATGTTGTGGATCTGTGTGAGTGCTTGCTGGCCTGAGGGTGGGTTGGCAGAGGTTACGTGGGACGGGAAAACCGGATTATGATGACAGGGAAATGAGAGAGAGAGAGAGAGAGAGAGAGAGAGAGAGAGAGAGAGAGAGGGAGGGAGGGAGGGGGGGCAGAGGGTGGTATACATATGAAATGAAGGAGACTCAAGAAATTCTGAATGCGACTGCGGGGAGGAGGTGCGCAGGTGGAGTGAGAATGAGAGAGTGTTTGTAGGAAAGGTATGGCAGAGAGAGAGAGAGAGAGAGAGAGAGAGAGAGAGAGAGAGAGAGAGTTGATGATAATGATGAAAGAAAGAAAGAAGAAAGAGAGAAGGAAAAAAAGAAAATGGATGTTTTATGGGCGTACAGAGATAATTTTTGTGTAGACAGGTACGCACTCAGAAGGTCACAGGTACAGTACATAGTCCACATTTACAGGCACATGCAACCGAGCTGGTGTGTCAAGACTGTGGGTTAACTCTGGGGATATTTTTGTTCTTGCGCAGGTCATACAGGAATTCAGAGCGAGGTGGCCTATTTTCAGCAGAAGACTTAGTTTGTGCTGAGTCAGTTTACACACACACACACACACACACACACACACACACACACAGAGTTTCGTCTTCCATATATAAACTGGATGGTTGTATCATGGCAATAATTTTCTAAACATACTATATATTTCAGGTGTGTTGTAACATCCCGTATAAGTACACTTGAATCGGTACTAAGAATATACTGTGAGATATCTAGGTAATAAAATGTTCTTACGGTACATGGGGGATTAATAAATGGTACGGTATTATAGCCTCACCTGTCTTAGTGTTAGAGTACAATGGATTTGAACCCAACTTTTGTGTCGTCACTTTGCCCGATGAACCCAAGAATGAGTTCGTAGCCTTCACGCAAGGTCATTCACTGGACCCCACGAGTAGGTGTGTGTATGTGTGTGTGTGTGTGTGTGTGTGTGTGTGTGAGAGAGAGAGAGAGAGAGCTGAGGTATGCGTGGTAGAGGAAGGGTGGAGTGGGTAAGGGAGGGAAGAATACAACGATTAGGAAGCATTGAATTAAACACAGTGACCTCATTAATGACGGTGATGTCTTCGAGTTTTTCCTTGTACCTCCGGACGATTCCCTTCAGCCCTAGAAATACCTCCCCAGTGACAGGGCTAACTATGGCACTGCACTTGGAGGTGATCAGATGAGGGATGCTGAAGAAAAAGGAACTCTGTGGCGAAGAAGGAAATACGGTATGGAAATTGTGATGATGCAAACTACACGATTCAGGTCAATTTCCACATTAGATTTTACGCATCTCAGCGAAATCTTCACCAAGAAAAGCTTCAGTGGGGAAGTATGGAGCTCACGAAGAATTGCATGATAAGTGTTCTATTAATACCCATGTTAATGGCTGGTGCAGTAGTCTACATCACTGTCAAAAGGTCACTTTGGACACGGAAACAGAGGACTGGAGGTTATCATAACAAAAAGCAGCGGCCATAAAAGCAGTCATTAGTGAGGAGCAGAAAAGTGAGAGTGGTGGAAGGGATAAAATTCTGGTCAACCTGAAATCGTCATGTTTATAATTATTCATTGATGTTGCCGATTTTTTTTCTTAGAGCGCCTTAGTAGCGAGGAGGGATAAAGAAGGGTATACGTAACCCACCTATTTGAAATATCTGTGACAAGCCGAATATAAACAGTTGGTACCAGAAAGAACAGAACTTAAAAAGCGTCATGTCAGTGAAGTGGTTAACCTTTGACCTACGGCTGATTTCTCTGAGGTTAGTAAAATCGTACGGCGTAATCCGGAATCAAAACACCGCGTTCTTCATTCTCGTTCAGAGCATTAATCGAGACGGCTTTGAATACTCATGGAGAATCGTCTGGCGCTAGCTGGGGTAAAGATACAAAGTACATATTTCGCAGCCATAAGAGCTAAAAAAAAAAAAAAAAAACAAGAAAAAAAAATCCTAAGCTAAATCAACTTTTCTGGCAGGAGAAAGGGTAAGCTACAAAAAAACAAAAATCTTAGTGAAGTGAAAATAATAGATTTCGGGAGAGGAAATACCAGGGAGCATGATAATGTGTTAAGGGGAAAAACAGAGGGAGGGCAGTGGTGGAAAGTTGGCCTGAGATGCACGGGCAGAGTTTAAGGTGAGCTTCCTCTCCTTCCTCGTATTTCTCTATGTAGGAAGGACAAAGAGCGGAGAGTGCTGATTCATCCCAGTGCCTTTTGTTCTTCCTGCAAAAATATTTCCTAATTACTAGAGGAAGGTGACCGTCAGTTGATTTGTGAATCCGGACCATGACTAACCCCTTCATTGCGATACGTATTTTGTATTGTATTCTTGCTGCCTCCAGACGCTTATATGCAGCACAGGACAGACTTTTCGAACTAGAAAGGTGAAGTATAGCCACTACTAGAGACCTCTCCTTGGCTGGAAAAAATCGCCGGGAAATAGCAAATATAAAATGTAAAAGATATATCAAACATTTAATAATGGATTTCAGTGCAATTTTTTTGGATATGTGGGTCATGGGCCAAGGAAGAGTTGAGTAAATTTTGGTGGTGGTCTGCGTCGGAGTCGAGGTTCAGAACTGTAGTTTTGTTTCTTTGCCTATAAGATATTAAAAGAAAAAAAATACTGATGGATTTCCATTAAATTTTGTGAATATGTGAGTCATGGGCCAGGAGAGAGTTGATTAAATTTTAATGTTGATCTGAGTTTTTTCTGATATAGGCGTTGGCGGAAGTATGTGCTATCAGCGTGCAGTTTTCTTGCTCATGTCTGGTGCGAGGATAGCCCGGGCAACAGTATCAGTGTCTCCCCTTCATGATTTATTCATTTAATACTCCCATTGTCACACCTGCGCCCGTATCAGCAGACTAAGCCGACTTCACAAAACACAAGATAACTCCAGGTGATTTTCTAGTGGAGTGTTATTTACAGACCACCCTGTATCTCAGATTCTGACTGTCGAAACAGCTAGTGTGGTATGTGTGGGTGATTGTGAGAAACCAAGAGAATTGCATTGACCACAGGGAAGTAACACACACACACACACACACACACACACACACACACACACACACACACACACACACACACACACACACACACCTTAGGGCAGTACGTAGCATACCATGGGACAGTATGTAAAGGACCACAAAACAGTAAGGAGCACACCACAGAACAGCAACACACCATAGGGCAGTAAGGAACACTCACGGGACTGTAACACACCACCGGGCAGTAGCACCCTAGGTTGCAGTAAGTAACACACCGTGGGGCAGTAACACACCACGGGACAGTAAATAACACGCTATGGGGCAATAACACACCATGGGACAGTAAGTAACACACTATGGGGCAGTAACACACCACGGGGCAGTAAGTAACACACCACGGAACAGTAAATAACACACTTCGGGGTAACAACACACGAGGAGGCAGTAACACACCACGGGACAGTAAGTAACACACATACCATGGGGCAGTAAGTAACATACACCAAGGGACAGTGTGCAGGACATCACGGGGCCGTAGCACACCACTAGACGGTACGTAACACACACCACTGAGAAATAAGTAACACGCACAAGGGAAAATGAGTAAGATAGCACACACACACACACACACACACACACACACACACACACACACACACACACACACACACACACACACACACACACACACACACACACACACCACGGCCGAGTACCTAGTGAGGGTTCAGTGGTTTGCATCGGTTATCACGCAGGTTGAGAGTGAGGTTGAACAATTCCAGTACCTGCGGGCGGGGTTTAACTAAGTGCAGGGCGATGCTGAAGGAATGTCGGGGTTGATGACGTCCCACATCAAGGATTCACTATTTTTTGTACCACATATGTTTATAATTTTACATATTTATTATTTGCACAAAGTTTTGCGAGTAAAATTGGCATAAAAAAATGGGGGGATGAAAGGATTTTACCTACTGGATTATATCTAGACTTATTCTTTGAAATCTGCAGAATCATTTGCTTTACCTCGGTGATGGATGCAAGCAGGATTTGCTGGTGCGACGTGGGTGTGGATGCGGATTCTGTTCGTAAAAGTTCAGTGGGTGCAGTGAGTAGACAATCACATAATTGACACTGCGGGTGCGTTGCAGGTACGAGAAGCGAACATTTATCCAGTGACTGGTGGACAGATTTTAGCAACGGTTCTTGACTTTTGGACTAACACTGTACACAGGGGAGAAACACACACAGTACTGAGGAGTAATGCACACAGAGGAATATACAAGTTACACATGCCTTGGAGGTGTAAAACAGACACAGGGGGAGTGAATAGGACACGCCACAGGAGAGTAACACACACCACTGAGAGTAACTTATGCACACCACGGGAGAGTAAGTAAGTATCACAGACCACGAGAGAATGGCATGACAGTACTGACCAACAAGACGCACAGCAAAGAAGTGTCGAGTAGTTCCGGAGCGAGACAAGGCGGGAGAGAGGGGAGATGGGGCTGGGAGGAGGACGGGGAGGGAGGCAGAGAGGAAGCAGCAATACGACTGCAGCAAGGTAAAGAGACAGGAAGCCTAGGTGTGTGAGGCAGGAGGAAGTAGCAAATACTACCGCCTCTCTCTTTCTCTCTCTCTCTCTCTCTCTCTCTCTCTCTCATTACAACCATGACCTTTACCTCATACAATTTTACCTGTTTTACCTACGTGCATGGGTACGTTTTGCGGCGGCTTGTAGAAGTGTAGCGCATGGGGAAAATAATCGAGGACGTCACCTTAATCTCATTCTTGCTATATCCGGACGATTTTACTCTGCTTAGAGAGAGGCGTTGCTGGAGGGGATAAATACAGCCTTCAGTAACCCCTCCACCACCAGGGGGATTTACTAAGCTCAGTGAAATCGTCTGGTAGGTACAAGAATAAAATGAAAGTAATGTCACAGTGAGAGAGTTGAAACTATATTGTCTCATGGACGTATGAGGAGAGAAAAGCCAAGAACAATGTGGAAAGATAAAATGGAAGAGAGTGAGGAAAGGCGGATTTGATGAGAGAATAGGAGAAGGGAAGGAATACAGGAGAAAGAGGAAGAAAGGAAGACAGGGGAAGAAGGAGGAAGGGAGAAGGATAAGAAAACAGTAGTAGGAAGAAAGAAGACAAGAGGAGGAGGAAAGGAAGGTAGGAGTAAGGGGGGAAAAGAAAAGTAGGAGAAGGAGAAGAAGAAAACAGAAGGAGTGTAGGAGGAGGAAAGGATGTTAAGAGGAGAGAAGTAAGATAGGAAGAGGAAAAGAAGGTAGGAGAAGAAGGAAAAGTAAAAGAGAGAAGATCATTGTAGGGGGAGGAAAGGAAGAAAGCAGGAGGAAAGGAAGAATGAATGATAGAAGAAGGAGAAGAGGAAGATAGGAGAAAGAATAAGGAAGATAGGAGGGAAAAAAGGAGCAAGGAGGAGGAAGAATGGAAGATGGAAGAAGGAACAGATAGGGGAAGGGAGAGGAGGAAAAGAAGACAAGAGGAGGAAAGGAAGACAGGAGGAGGAGGAAAGAAAGAGAATGGGGGAACAAAGAAAAGGGGAAGGAAGTTGAAAGAGGGAGAAAACAGTGATGGGGAAAAGGAGAAAAGAAAGACTGGAGAAGAAGAAAAGGTGACCCAGGAATGAAAGGTTAAAAATAAAGAGCAGAAGTAGAGTGAAATTGAGAATGAGGACAGGAAAACGATACGGATGGATTTAATGACAGAGAATGTAAATGAGTATATTCTCCTGTATGCTTTTGTTATTTTTTAACATGGGTGTTGAGTGCATCAGTAATATAGAAGCGGATATTAAAGTGAAATATACGGTACTAAGTAAATCGCCAAGGAAGAAATGCTATGAAGTCTCCTGCGCCAGTGAGAATACGTCCCTTAGACCGGAGAGAGGGACTGGAGGTAGATGGTGACTGAGCTTAATTGGAGGCATTTCTTTCCACGACCATTGTGAATAAACTCCAGAATTAGGTGTGTAGCAGGAAAGAGACTGGAATTAGGTGTGTAGCATAGATTGGATTTTTGTGTCTATCAGGAAATAAATTGGAATTAGGTGTCTGGCAGCAAATAAACTGGAAATAGATGTGTAGGTGGATATACACTGGCATTTGGTGTGTAGCACGAAATAAACGGGAATCAGGTGTGTAGCAGGAAGTAGACTGGAATTTGGTGTCTAACAAAAATAAAAAGTGGGTTTAGGTGTCTGACAGGAAATAAATTGTAATTAGGTGTGTAGCAGGAAATGGACGAGTATTAGCTTCATAGCAAGAAATAAACAGACAGATAGATGAATGGCGGATCCAGAGGGGAGAGGAGTCAAGGAAATGCGGACTCCCACTATTTTTCAGCTGTCGCATTTTTTCCCCATACAGTTAGTGTGCAAAATTGCTTAATAAAAAACGACAGTACATGCTTGAATGTTCCCCATCATATGAATTAAACCTGTTGTTAAAACCCTGAACTGTATGGTTTCATATATATATATATATATATATATATATATATATATATATATATATATATATATATATATATATATATATTGATTCATAAATGCTGTACTTAAATAAGATATAGTGAATAAAGGTGCATTATGTACCACCTACAGACGAATAACAATATCAGCTCAGTCCACTAAGACATGTTACCAATTCGAAAATAATCACATGCAGTTTTTTCCTGGTTTTGACATTTTTATGAGTTCTTATATTTGCTGTCCAAACCTGGAGATCATTTACTGTATGAAGAGGCTGATGTGCAATTTTGTCCAAGTGGAGTTTTGAGAGTGTACAAATATGACAAAAGGAACAGTGATTTTAGGTGCAGCATTTGTCTAATGCGACTTTATAGGATGAGGCTAAATTAAATATCTATCCGTCTACCCGTCTGTCTGTCTGTCTGTCTGTCTGTCTATCTGTCTGTTTATCTATCTATCTATCTATCTATCTATCTATCTATCTATCTATATATATATATATATATATATATATATATATATATATATATATTTGTGTGTGTGTGTGTGTGTGTGTGTGTGTGTGTGTGTGTGTGTGTGTGTGTGTGTATAAAATTAGTTGGTATATTGCCAGTTTTTAAATTTTTATCAGTTCTAAAATTTGCTGTAATCTGCAAATCATGTGCAGTGTTTTCCTTGTTTTGACATTTGTATCAGTTCTTATACTTGCTGTCCAACCCTTCAGATCATGTAAGAAGTGACTAATGTACGATTTTGTCTTCTAATTGTCAAGCTTGTCTGTGTACAAAACGTTGATTATATGCAAACTTATGATTGGTTGGATAGGAAAAGTGGATTAGGGATGGCATATTCTTTTGGAAGGACAAGTCAGAGTGACAAGAGTGTAGATTTTTAATGTAAATTTTTAATCTGAGATGAGCATGTAGAGTTACATGGAGACACACGCAAATATGAAAGTTTAAGGGTTTTATGTTGGTGTGTAGTTAGTGGAGTGTTAGAAGTATCTTGAGATGATCTAACCATGTAGAGGCTGGAGAATGAAAATGATGCGGAGAATGTGACTCTGGAGGAGAATGAGACCAAGGACGAGATGGAAGGTTGGGATGGAGCTATATAAGTGAGGGTGGTATGAGTTGGAGAAATGGCGATCTAATGACAGAAGAGTGAAATGAAAATGATCATTGGTAGTCACCCCATCCTGAATTGAACATGTGCCTGTAGTAGATGATATGAAGTATTGAGAAATTTTTGGTTGGAAAACACCTTTTTGGAACTGAGAGGAGTAGGGAATGGTTGTTAAGGAGACAAAGAAGATTGAAGGATAGATTGACATGAGAAAGATTGTTTAAAAAGGGCAAGGAAGATTGGATGGAAGGAATAGGCGAAAATTGTTAGTTGGGAGACTATAAAGATTTGTCTTGACTGAGAGAGATGGCTGGATCAGGTGACTTGATAATAAATGCAATTCAGGAGAGACTAAGGAATGTATCAGTGGAAGTGAACTGGAAGTTTTAATGTGGCCTTAGTGAACGTGGTGGACTACAGTCTGAAGTAGTCACTCTCCAGTCCACCATCCTCCTTTCCAGGTGAAGAGTGTCTGAAGGAAATTTGGTCAGGCTAGAAGGATGATTAGGACAGCAAGGCCAGTAGGGAACCAGGAAGGTAGACAGTAACTGAGTGAGGACTGAAAGGATTAATATTGTGACCCATGAACACTTGTGGACTGCAGACTGGAATATGCCATCTACTGTCCACCATCCTCATTTCTGGTGTATGGAAGAGGCCTTTGGTATAACAGGGCAGTGGAACTGCCGAGTACAATCAATAAGGATGGTTTGGCAGAGTTGGAACTGGATGAGAATTGGTAGAGAAAGATTAGTTAAGTCTGAGTAGATATGTAATTTGGATAGCTAGGCCAGTCGAGAGACTGGAAGGTCTCGGAAGAAGATTGGAAGAATTGATTTGGCCCAAGTAAACGTGGTGGATTGCAGGTTGAAGGTGTCAACCTATGGTCCACCAACCTCTTTTAATGTATACAGAGGGAAGTAAAGGATGTTTATGTTACCGGACAGTGGAAATGCCTAGGTTAATCGGTGTGGAGTGGTTATAAGGTCAGGAGAGAAATATGACTAGGATTAGCCAGGAGACAGACAGGAGGGTATCAATGAAAAATCTGGAAGGATTGATGTGGCCCCAGTTAACATGGTGAACTGCAGGCTGAAGAAGGCACCTATAGTCCACCATCCTCCTTTCAGGTGTATGGAGGGAGGTGAAGGATATAACTGGACAGTGGAGCTGCCCAGTTCAGTCAGTAATGAGTGGGGAAAAGTACTGAGTGATGAGTGGTAAAAGTAGAGAAAAATGACTAGAATGAGCCAGTAGACTGGCAGGAAAGTATCAGTGAAAGCAACTTGGAAGGATTGATGTGGCCCTAGTGAACATGGTGGACTGCAGGATGAAGTGAATCTGCATTTCACTATCCTCTTCTGGGATAGGAAGGGAGGTGAAAGATGGCATAAAGTTTGATAGTGGAGCTGCTTAGTTAAATCTGTGAGGATTGGAAAGAAGAACTGGTTAGTGAGTGGGAAATGATTGATCAGGACAACAAAGACAGAAGACAGACAGGAAGATATCAGTGAAAAATCTGGAAGGATTGATGTGGCCCCAGTTAACATGGTGAACTGCAGGCCGAAGGAATCACCTGTAGCCCACCATCCTCCTTTCACGTGTATGGAGGGAGGTAAAGGATGTGAGGTGAAGAATGTCGAGGATGAGCCATGAGATAAATAGAAAGGCATCGACAGAGGAATATTAGAAGGATTGATGTTGTGACCCCAGTGAACATGGTGGACTACAGGCTGAAGCAATCACTCTGCAGTCCACCATGGTCAGGGATAGGGAAGAAGGTGAATGGTGTTGAAGGAAACTTGGTCAGGAGGGAAAAGATTATTAAAGTAGCGTGGCCAGTAGCTATAACTGAAAGAAGACTGATAACTAATATTGTGCCCCCACGAACATTGTGGGCTACAGGCTGGAGTATGCTGTCTGTAGTCCACCATCCTCCTTTCCGGTATACGGAGGAGGACCTTTATATAACTGGGCAGTGGAATTGCCCAGTTCAGTTGATAAGCATGGGTTGGCGGAGTTGGAACTGGATGAGAATTGGTAGAAAAAGATTGGTTAACTCTGGGGTGAAACCACAATATTTAGGCCAATAGAGAGACAAGGGTTGATGTGACCTGAATAAACATGGTGGACTGCAGGCTGAAAGGGTCGGTCTGTAGTCCTTTGAAGCATACGGAGAGAGGTGAAGGATATTTATGTAACCAGAGTGTGGAGCTGCTAATTGGTATAGAGTAGTTAGAAGTTCAGGAGAGAACCATGGCTAGGATTAGCCGGTAGACAGGAGGGAATCAGTGAAAGAAAATTGGAATGATTGATGTGGGCCAAGTAAACATGGTGGACTGCAGACAGGTGGAGGCACTTGTAGTCCACCATCTTCCTTTCAAGTGTACGAGTATGGAGGGAGGTGAAGGATGTTTTATGTAACTGCACGGTGGAGATTCCCAGTTCAGTCGGTATGGAGTAGTTATTGGTTAAAATCAGAGGAGAAATATGACTAGGATGAGCCAGTAGACTGACAGGAAAGTATCAGTGAAAGAAAATTGAAAGGATTGATTTGGCCCTGGTGAACATGATGGAGTGGAGGATGAAGAAGTAAATCTGCATTTAACTATCCTCTTTTCTGGGATAGGAAAGGTGGTGAAAGATGGAATATATATTTTGACAGTGGAGCTGCCCAGTTAAATCATTGAGGATTGGATAGAAGAACTGGGTAGTGAGTGGTAATTGATTGAGTAGGTCAGGAGAGAAATATGACTAGGACGAGCCAGTAGAGAGATTGGAAGGTATCAACAGCAGAATGTTGGAAGGATTGATGTGATCCCAGTGAACATGGTGGACTGCATACTGAAGCATTCAGTCAGCAGTCCCCCAGCCTCCTTTATGGGATAGGGTGGGAGGTGAAAGGTGGAATATAGCTTGGTAGTGGAGCTGCCCAGTTCAATTAGTAATTGGTTCGGAGGGAGGATTGGTAAAAACGGAACATTATGACACTTCCAGGAGAGAAAATTTAGACAGGAATATGCCATTACTAGACTATGTTAGAACTGTGTATGGTTGGAAAACAGTAGATGCATTATAAGATTAGGATACGCTGTGTAGTTGAATAACAACTTATCTAACTTAGAACTAGGCCTAACCTAACTAACTGTAGTCTCACGCACCCCAAACTTATCAAGTGTCTGTTGCTTTGCACCCCAAGGCATTTCTGTCATACTCATGTACTGCTGTATTTCTGTCTTATTTTTCTGTCTTGTAAGTGTTTTGAGACATAGTGCCATGATGTAAGATGGGAAGAATAATAGTAGTGCAACCTCAAGCTCATTTGTACTGCAGGCTAGAGTTTCCCTTCTTCCACAGCCAACCATCATCCTTTCAGTGGATATAGTGGAAGCTGAAGGATGTTTTTATTAGGAAGAGAGATATGGAGAAGAGTTGTTCGAGGGCAATGAGGAGGAAATGAGTGAGTGTGCATTGATTAAGAGATAGGGATAAGATTTGTCAGCAGGAAGTGAGACCTGCTTATGAATAGGTTGGGGAGAGGAGGACTGGGCAAGACACAAGAGTAAACTCAGGAAGGATTGATTAGGAGATCAACAGGATAATAAATATGATTAGAAGACGACTGGGCATATTTGATTTGAGAGATAGGAGTTGGTAAGGGTTGGGAACAGGTTTAAGAAGATTGTTTTTATTTGACAAAGCTGGGCCACTCCCACAGCTTGAATAGTATGTTGTAGTTGCAGAAAATTTGATGAGTCTTACTTCCATGTTAGGAATGAATCTATGAGCCAGTTATGAGTCACTAATGAAAATGAATCTCCTTGCTTACTACTTAATCTTGTCTGGGCCATTCCCACAGCCAGAGTACTGAGTCATAGTGGCACAGAATTTGATGAACTGCAGTTGTGAGGTAGGAATTACTTTTCTTAGTTACATCTTAATAAGAGCTGGGCCGCTGTCACAACTTGAATACCAAGTCATAGTTACAAGAAATTTAATGGGCCTTAGTTACGAAATAGGATTGAATTATTTTTGGTTACTACTTAAATCGGTTATTGAGACGTGGTCGTCAAGTGAGCTGAAAGAGATAAGATTTTTTTTATAGGTTTAGAGTAAATGAGATATAGTTATTTTGGCCCCATGTTCATCTGAATCACGAACCCGATGGTATACAGACTGAAGTTCTCATTCTCCTTCATTCTGCCATCCCTTTTCAGCAGTTAGGGGAGTTGAGACATGTTGAACTGGAAAGATAGGAAGAAGGTGGGCAAATGTTGTTTTTAAGCAGGAGGAAAAAAGGATTAGGGAAGGATTGTGAGTGAGTGAACTGGAGAGATTGTTCAGGAGAGGAGTGAGCAAAGACTGCTCAGGAATGACGACTCGGTATAGATTGTTTGGAAGTAGGATGAGGAAAGGATTAGGAAGGAATAGAATAAGAGAGAACAGAGGACAGGACAGGATTGTGAGTTCTCTCTCTCTCTGACATCTGGGCTACTCCTACAACTTGAATACAATAGTAAGTCGTCATTGCACAGAATTTGATGACCGTTAGTTGTGAGGTAGGATTGAGTCCTTGGTTATTAACTTGGTCAGAGCTGGGCCACTAAATCAGAGTTGCAAGAAATTCAGGTAACCTTGGTAGGAATGAGTCTCCTTGGGTATCGAGACATGGCCATCAACTGAGCTGAAAGGGATATGAGATCTTTTAAAGGTTAGAGTATATGAGGTATACAGTAGTTGTTTTAGCCCAGGTTGATAAAAACATGAATCCGATGGACTGCACACCAAAGTTGTCCTCACTCAGTCCGTCATCCCTCTTTTGGAAGATAGGGGAGTTAAGAGACATGTTTTAAATGGAAAGATGCAAGAAAGTGGGCAAAAGTCACTTGGAAACAAGAGGAAAAATTCTTAAGAAAGTATAAGAAGGGTGGGAGAAGACTAGAGAAGGATTGGATATTGTTCAGTAGAAAGGGAGGAGGAGCAAAGATTGTTCAGGAATGACTGGATTTGGTATGGATTAGGTACTTAGAAGTAGGGTGCTGAAAAGATTGGAGAAAAATAGAATCAGAGCTAAGAGGACAGAAGGATTGAGTAGCTCTAGAGCTTTTTATCCCCCAGCTGGGCAAATTCCAAATTAGTTGTAGTTGCATGAAATTTCATGAAGATTAGTTATGAGGGAGTTGTGAGTCTCCTTGGTTACTATTTAGTCAGATCAGGAATACCTTCACAACTTGAATAGAAATATATAATAGCATTAAATATGACGAACCTTAGTTATGAGGTAGGAATGAGTCTCTGCTTACTACTTAGTGAGATCTGGGAATGAGTTTTGTGCTACTTCTTAGTCGGATCTGGACCACTTCGACAGCATGAACTCTAAATTTTAGGTGCACGTAATGCGATAAGCCTTACTGATGACAGTTGACTCTCCTTAGTTACTACTTAGATCTGGACCACAACCAAAAGTTCGATAATAATTAGCAGTTGCAAGAAACTGGATGAGCCTTAGTTTAGTAGCCATGGGTGTTCTTGGTAGCATTGGTTAAGAGATACAGCTGTGATTGGTTAGGAAGGAGGAAGGATTAATTAAAGAATTATTTGGATAATTCAAGAATGATTACCAGGTAGTTGATAGAGATTAGTTAGGAAGGAGGAACTTTTATCCAATACAGAAATGACTAGTGGGGTTCAAGAATGGATTGAAAAAAAATTAGTTAGGAAGGAAGAAGCATTAATTGAAGACAAGAATAACTGGTTGAGAGATTAATTCAAAAGGAGGAAGTATTAATCGAAGACAGGAATGACTAGATTAGTTCAATAATGATTGGTTAAAAGAATATTAGTTGGCAAGGAGAAAGGATATGTTGAAGACAAAAGATTGGGGAAGAACAGAATTAGAGATAAGAGGACAGAAGGATTGAGAGAGTGTCTTGATTGGCGATATGAATGGTAAAGTAGGGAATGTGAAGGTGGATGGAGTAATTGGTGTGTTGGGTGTGTCTGCCGAGATAGATGAGAATGGCAGTGCTTTAGTGGACATTTGTGCCGGGAGGGGGTAGGTGATAGCCAATACCCTCTACAGGCACATAATGATCCATACGTATACGTGGCGAGTGATGAGAAGGGTGGGTGGTGAACTGAATTAAAGGGAGGCAATGATTGATTATGTGTGTGTGGATGAAAGGATGAGAAGGTGTCTAATGGATGCAAGAGCATATAGAGGTTGGGGGAGTGGACTTTCTGACCACCATTTGGTGCTGGTGAGAATCAAGGTCCAAGTGAAATGGAGAAATGGAAGAAGGGAAGGACAGGAGGAAGTGGTATGTGCAAGGAGAATGGAAAGGTTACAAGAGGATGACAAAAAGGCAGAATATAAGAGAGAAATGGAGGAGCGATTGGGTAAACATGGATTGGAGCAGATGCGGGATGTGGAAGGTGTGTGCGAGATATTCACAGGAGAAATTTGTGCATCATGTGAGGTGTGGGGTGAAGAGAAGACGAAAGGGGGTGCAAGGAACAGCATGATGGAATGAAGAGGTGAGACAGGCTGTGGCACAAAAGAAGAAAGCATCTAATGAGTGGATGAGAAAGAGAGACGTGGAAGAAGTTGAGAGACGAAGAGAGAGTTATATGTAGAGAGGAAGAGAGAGGTGAAAAGATTAGTAAGAGAGAGTAAGATGAGAGCGGATGAGGAATTTGGAAGGAATTTGAGTGTAAAGTGGAGGGAATGTAAGAAAATGTTCTAGAAAGAGGTAAAGAGAGTTAGGCAGTGTGGCAAAGACGTCAGTTGGGGAGTGAAAGATAAAAATGGTAGATTACTATAGGAGAAGGCAGAAAAGGTGGGTAAATCGAAAGAACACTTTAAGAAATTGTTGAACATAGAGAATGAAAGTAATGCGAGTATAAGTGGCAGGGGAATGGCTGGGAGACGGAGGGATGTGAGAAGAGAGGAAGAAATCAGTAGGATGGAAGTTGTGGAAGCAATGAAGAAAGTCAAAATGGGGAAAGCCCCAGGAATTGGTGGAGTGTGTAGTGAAATGCTGAAGCATAGAGGAGAGATAGTAGTAGAATGGATGTGGAAGATGTGCAGATTGGCCTGGGAAGAAGGTAGAATCCCAGAGGTTTGGAAGTCGGGTATCATTATTCCCCTGTAGAAAGGAAAAAGGGAAAAAGAAGTGTGTGGTAATCATAGGGACATTTGTCTTCTTAGTGTAATAGGAAAAACATATGGCAGAATACTTATTGACAGAGTTTGGGAAATAACAAGAGGAATTAGTTGGAGAAGAACAGGGAGGTTTTAGGAAGGAAAGAGGTTGTGTAGATCAGATATTCATTCTTAGACCTTTAATGGAAAAGTTTCTAGAGAAGGGAAAGAAGTTGTATGCGGCCTTCATGGATTTAGAGAAAGCATGACAGGGCGGATAGACAAGGATTGTGGAAAGTATTAAGAATATATGGAGTAGACGGGAAGTTGATGAATGCTGTGAAGAGTATGTATGAGGGTGCTAAGGCTGCAATGCATGTGGATAGTGAACTGAGTAAATTTCTTTTTGAAGGTTGGATTGAAACAGGGATGTGTCATGTCTCCATGGTTGTTCAATCTGTATATGGATGGGGTTATAAAAGAGATACAAGGTAGGGCAGTGGATGTTGGAGCGGCCCTAATGAGAGAGGAGTGTTTGGAAACTCCCTGCCCTGTTGTTTGCAGATAATACTGTGTTGTTAAGTGAAGACGAAGGGGCTCGGCAAGACTTGGTGGATGAGTTTGGGAGAGTGTGTAAGAAACGGAATCTGTAGGTGAATATAGGGAAGAGTAAAGTGATATTCTTCGAGAGAAGTGAAATCAGTGAATGTACAGTGAGGTTGGATGAGGAGGAAAAGGAAAATGTGAGTGCGTTTAAGTAAACCTCATATTGAACAATATACAGTGTAGTATAATATAATCAATTATATTACCTAAACATACACTCAATCATCATTAAACGAATTTGATAACTTTATCATTATGTAAGTAATGCAAGAATACGCAGTGTAGTAATGTTCATAGAAAATGAAATAGTTACCCCGGTTCTTACGTTCGGGATGGTTTTCTTTAGTGCCCATAATCTTGTTTTATACAAAGTCGAATGCTGTATTTCGGTATCTCTGATATTTTGGGTAATTGGTCACCCGAATGATAATATGATAAAACAATGGTTTTATCACTGGTTAATTTCCAATATAAGAAACTCTTAAGACAATTAATTATTATTATTATATTTTTATGCTTTTCGAATGATAGAGAACGATCCTTGTTTACAGTCGGAGAGGAAGCGAGGAAGGCAGTAATTTATTTATTTGTTTTATAACATATTGTATATCTCTCAGGTATTTGTTTTTGCATTTTTTATGTTTGCAGCCTTCATAAGAGTCCATAGTTACAGTTCTAGATATTGAGGAATTGCAGCAGCCGTCAATTCAACCAGTTCATTTGGCTACGGGATGCATAGCTTAAAAACCTAAGCCTGGATGGATAGCCTGTTATTAAAGGTATGGAAACAAACCCATAGTGAAATACCACAGTAATAGATGGTATGAATATTCTTTGAACATTAGGGATAACTGTCATTTCGGATTTTCGGTGCTACACTCTACAGGCTCCACACTTACGCTTATTATGATGTAGACGACCCAAGCCTTTAATGTGTTCTTGGCATTAGAAAAAAAAAAAAAAATTGAATGACGACACCTGTATAAGTTTTACCGGTAAATTTTTGCAAGTTGCCAATACACCCCCCAGGTTGTGCAGTATATTTTTCTGGTAGTTTTTGATGAGATTTGAGTGATTTTGACTTTCATTTTTGTCGGAAATGATTCATTTTGTCTCTCTTCCAGTCATGACTTTTGACTGGATGAGGAGCTGAAAAGAAGCATTTTCAACATAAAACGAAGTGAAAAATCACTGCAGTCGCATGAAAAACCACAAGAAAAATATATATACTGCGCAACCGGTTAACGTAACCAAACAGACCTAACCTAACCTATCCTAGCCGACAGAAAACGAAGGTAAAAATAGCTCAAATCGCATAAAACTCCACCAGAAAAATATGCTGCACAACCAGTTAACCAAACCAAACAGACCTAATCAAACCTAAACTAACCGACATAAAACGAAGTCAATAATCACTCAAATCGCATAAAAAAAACACCAGAAAAATCTGTGGTCTTTGGGAGAATTTTAATTAAATTCATTATATATCTGTAATTATCGATTTCCGAATGGGGTTATGGGGGTTCATTAGCATTCTTAGGTAATATACTGTGCGTTTATGGTGGTAATATCCCTGAACTGTATATTGGCAACTTGTAAACTAATACCGTTTTACCTAGCCAAAGATTTATGTCATAATTTGCTTCTTATATCATAGCCTATAGTTCATTATTCATTGTTAGGTTAAGTATATATACTATGTCCTATTCATCAGAATTTTCTAAATCAGTTTTCTAACCAACAGAATCCTTCCAACTCCCACATAATTTTTAATAATGTAAATTTTCCCACTTCCTCTAATATTGACATTCTCAGTGTGACATGAAATACTACCCCAAGCTGGACACCCTATGTTAGATCCATTGCCAAAGAAGCCTCTAAAAAACTGGGATTCCTGTACAGAGACCGAGAATTTTTCGCTGACGAGTAGTTGACACTTTGTTGTAAATTAAATGTTTCAGAAATTAGTACAGGGACGACACAGTTTGTATATTTCATTTTTAATGAAAGGGGTGATGTGTTTTTCATAAGAGTTTTGTTTACCAAATGCACTCTATCCCATACTTATACTTCAGCTTTCAGTAGTATAATTTCTGTTATCATTATAACTTGGCCTAAAGATTTGTGCATGTAGATGTAGTTACCAGATAAATTATGGTATAGAAACCTTGAGTACAGTGACTCAAAAACAATTTATTACTGTATATTTTTCAGCTACATGGATAATGTAACTTTCAGATATATACATATATCTGCAAAGTAAACTTTTATTTTACACTTAAATTTACCTCTATAGTTAGCTTAAAAATGAACTTGAAATTGGTCAAAACTTAAAAAAAAAAAAAAAAAACTGAATAGGCTTCGTTTTTTACAAGTACGATATCTCGCATAAGAAGCGATTTAGACAGCAGTTCTCCCAGTGAAGCGTGCTCAGTTGACTTCCAGCCATGGTGCACCGGGGATCATTTGCTTTCAACATTTCATCCGCTGGATGTAAACAAAGTCTAATGTTATATCAGAGAACTTATTAAAACATTTTCCTCACTCGATCCATGTAACATGTCACAACTACCTGATGTGTATGAGCACACTGCAGACTTTATTTGCAACATAATAAATAGATGCTTCTTAGAAAGTAATTTTGTGCAGTCTGAGAAACGTGCTTTGCTTAGGCCCCAAATTAAGAAACCTGGCATTGATGTCAAGAGCATGACTGATTATCTTCCCGTCTCTAACCTGTCTTTTTTATCCAAGATTATTGAGCGGGCCATACTCAATCAACTTGTACCACTACTGGAACACAACAGAGTTGTTCCTGTTGTTCAATCAGCATACAGAAAATATCATTCAACAGAAATTGCATTAATAAGGATTCAGAGTGACTTGGTGGCAAACACTTGTAGTGGGATGGCCTCTCTCCTAAGTCTGTTGGATCTGTTTGCAGCTTTTGGTACAGTAGATCATAAACTATTGTTGGATGATCTGTATTTTTATGGCGTTCGTGAAAGTGCCCTTTTGCTCCTTAAGTCGTATCTGTCGGACAGATCTCAGTGGTTGTTGATTATGCTAGCTCTGATTCTGCTCCCCTTCTATTTGGAGTCCCTCAAGGATCAGTTTTGTGTCCAATTCTGTTTACTATCTACACAAGTAGTTTATCATCTCTACTTGATGCTCATGATGTGTCCTATCATTTTTATGCTGATGACACCTAGCTCTATGTTAAGACAAAGTTTGAATCTCTAATGTCTGATATTAAGATTTGGATGGCTAAGAGGAAACTTAAGCTTAATGATGGTAAAACTGAGATCATCATCATCAGAGGAAACAGAAGGGGTGATGACACTGACAGTGCCCTGGCTTTGAACATTGGCGTGTCACAGCTTCATCCGGTCAGTTCTGTTCGAAATCTGTGTGTTTATTTTAATAAGTTAAATTACAAAGATCATATTAATCAGGTTGTAAGAAGGTGTAACTTGCATATCAGAAATCTGTACTCTGTGAGAAAATTCCTGAATAGACGGTGCCTTTTACCATGCAGTGGTCTTGTCACGTGTTGATTATTGTAATTCACTGTGGGTTGGTCTTCCAAATAATATACTAACAAAAGTTCAGTCTGTGTTGAACAGGGCAGCACGGCTCATCTTTGGTCTCCCCCCGAGAACCTCAACTACCCCGTTTCTGATTTGAGTAGCATTGGTTACCAGTAAAGGCTAGAATTGAATTTAAAGTGTGTCTTATTACATTCAAGGTTCTTAAGTTTGGTGAACCGAAGTATCTTGCTGAATTATTAACCCGTCACGTCCCGAGGTTTTCTGCACCTCCGACATCCCCCAATCCCGAGGTATTTTTGAAATTTTTTTTTTTGGCTAAAACCTCTGCTTTTGGTGAGAAACATTGAAAATTCATAGAGAAATTGCTCACCTGAGGTTTAAAATACTCAATCTAGGTAGGAGTACCTCCTTACCTGACTGGGTTTTCTAACAGGCTGGCACCAAAGAAAACGAGTTTTATGGGAGGGTAACTATTTCACACAACTCATAAACTGTATTTATTTACTTGGTACGAATTTATATGTAGTATGAGAGTATATTGGTTTTCAAGCAGTAATATAGGCATTATAAGCATTGTTCCACTCACTAACTAATCACCATACCTGACCTTTTGCCACATTACCTGATCATTATTTCTGACTGTTTCTTCTTCTAATGCTATGTAAACTTTGTCCTCCACATTGTCATCGATTGGGGAATCACTCTGGCCCTGAATATCTTTACTGGCCAGGTCACTGGTAACAGGTGAATTGCCGAGACAATGGCATGAGGGGGGGAGGGGGGAGGTTATGTGGTGTAAGGCATTGTCCCTGCTTGGCATCTTGTAGAGGAATAGAGGAAGGTGTCCCGTGTATACGTACGAAAAATCACGCGCGAAAATTGAAGATTGTGCAAATTAGGGACCTTGCAATTGCACGACGTACCAGTACGTCGCCGGGACTGGCAAATGCAAAATGTTTCAAAATACCCATACGTCGACGGGACGGGGCGAGTTAAAACTCCCATCAGCACTCCCGGGTGTGATGTTACGCAGTGAAGATGATTCCTGGTGTCTTGATGGGCCAGGAGCCATTCACCAGTCATCATTCTCTGACCGTTCTTTTGCGTATAGAGCCTCTAGATTGTATAACAGATTGCCATTGTCCATAAGACAATTCTCTACTGCTGAATCCTTTAAGAGACAGCTGAAAGCCTTTCTTTTTTCAAAATGCTATGACCTGGAGAGAGGTACTATGACGGATGATTATAGGGTTTAATTATTGCCACTTTCATGTATATATGATGTAGCTTGTTTTATAGCCAAGAAATGTCACAATTCTTGTCATTGTAAAAATAATGTATGGGTGTCGAGCGCTAGTGAATTCCCAAAGGAAGAACTGGCGCTTTTGAGAAACAAAAGGCCAGATTATTATTCTTATTCTTATTAGGCTTGCTTTGCTCGCCACCCCCAAATTTTGAAAACTGGGCCCCCTTAAAACATGTGCATCCACCTCAAATACTTATGTGGGCGTCCCTGTCGATGGTCTGCGGTTGTATCATCCAGGCTTTGAAAAAGTTGGTCTATCTATCTATCTATTGCCAGACGCCTCAATCCCGTTTGGGGTGGCCACAAACAAATCGCCTCCTAGTCGCCCTGTCCCCCGCCATTTCACTGCTCTGCTCCCAACTCACACCCCCCTCTCTCATATACCTCTCCACCCCATCCCTCCATCTCATCCTCGGCCTCCCCTTCCCTCTTCCTCCCTCCACCCCACTCACATACACTCTCTTCGTCAGTCTTTCACCCTCCATCCTCTCCACATGGCCAAACTACCTCAGTGTGTTCCTCATAACGCTTCCTATCACATCCACATCAACACCACAACGCTTCTTGATATCCTCATTCGTCAGCCTGTCTCTCCATGTGACTCCACAGGCTCCTCTTAAATAACTCATTTCCACTGCTCTCACTCTTGACTTGTGTCCTTCCAACAACGTCCAAGCTTCACTTCCGTACGTTAGAGTTGGTATCACAATACTGTCATGTAGTAACTTTTTCACTTCCATGCTCCACTGCTTTCAAGGAACCAGCAACCTTTCTTCCCTGCTGTACCCTTTCAAGCACTTCACCCTCCAAACCTCCATCCTTACTCATCACACTACCCAAGTACTTAAACGTACTTATATTTTCCAATTCCTCACCATCCAACCTCGCAGTACATTCACTGACTTCACCTCTCTCAAAGACCATCACTTTACTCTTCCCTACATTCACCTTTAGATTCCGTTTCTTACACACTCTCCCAAACTCATCCACCAAGCTTTGCAGCTCCCCTTCGTCTTCGCTCAACAACACAGTATCATCAGCAAACAACAGTACAGGGAGTTTTTCATCCTTTCTTCTAAATCTTTTATGTCTCTGATAGTCTCTCTTTTTATTCTTTTTTCCAATTCTTCTTCAAACTTTTTCATCGATTTATTATCTGACTTGTAATATTCTCTTACTATCCATTCCGTATTTCTGTATTGTTTTTCGTTTCTTTGCTTTTATTTTTATATCCATTAAAATATGATCTGACAAATCAAAAAACTCTTTACCTTCGTCAATGTTCATACTTATATACTTATATAATTTATCATTGACCAATGTATAATCTATAGTGCTTTTTAGTTTTTCCCTACACCATGTAAATTCTCCTGTACATTTCTGATCTTCATTTAACATTATGAGCCTATATTTGTCCATCCAATCTAGTATCATCCTTCCATTATCATCTAATCTTTGTTCCCTTTTAAACCCTACATGTCCGTTATAATCTCCTGCTATCATTAATGGCTCTTCACTTCGCTCAGTGATAGATTCTATTTCTTCTCTCATTGCTTTGTTTCTATTCTTATCATGTATAGCAAAATACACCACTATCAGTTTCATCTCCCAACCTCTTATTGAACATTTAGCATGTATCATATCAGTATTTTTAGTGTTTACTGACTTCTATCCCTTGATTTCCCTTGTACAGAATCATTATCCCCCTCCCTTCTTTTCTTCTAAATCTCTCATATTTTCTACAACACATATATTTTGACTAAATATTATATTGCTAATTTTCTTTTGTGTTTCTGTTAGGCACACGATACTATTATCATTTACTAATTGTTCTACTTCCTTACTTTTACATTTAGACAAACCTTGTATGTTAATAACCCTGAATAAAAATTCCCCCTCTTCACTGATTATGTTCTCATTTCTCCGGTCCCGTCAGTTCTCATTATCATTTGTGTCCAATCTTACGATCTTACCTTTATTATCCAGTTTCCTCCCAGCCTCCTTTTTTCTTTCAGTTCTTCTTTTAGCTTTGCATTTGCTTCTCTTTCTCTTCTCGTCATGTCTACACTCATTCTTATCTTCTTATATAAATCATTTGTTGAGTTTCTAAGTACCCTACAATTTTTCAAGATCCTCCATTTTTCATATTCCTCTCTCAGTCCTACAACTACTGGTCTTCCCTTCCCTTCTTCTCTTTTCCCAATCCTGAATACTTTCTCTATTTCAAATGCCTCATTCTCTAGTACTTCTTTAAATATTCTAGCACATACCTCTGTATCCTCTTTTTCTCTCTCTCTGGCCTCCCTATTATCACTTCCTAGCACATTGAACACAACTAAATTCTTCCTTCTCTTTTCCTTATCCTCCCTCTCTTCTAAATTTTCCATTACACTCTTAAGCACCTTCTCAGTAATATTAGTTACCAATTCTTTCATTTCTTTCTCCTTTTCCTCCCATCTTCCATAAATGGCATTCATCTTTTCCTGCAGCTCTGTGTGCTTCTTCCACACTTCATCCAACTTCTCTTTCATCCCCACTGTACTTTCATCCTTTCCCTCTCTTTCATTCCAATCCTTCTTCATATATCATTCTCCTTCCCATCTCTTCCTGCTCCTCTCTCACTTTCTGTAGCTCTTCCTTCATAGCTTGGGTCTCTTCCCTCATTTCTTCACATTGGTCCATGTTAATTTTTACCCTGGGTTTGCAGGCATTACAAATAAGCATCATACCTTTATGTTCTTTCAGTTCTTCATACAGCCTCTTCCCAACACCTTCACATTCTCGATGGCACCAGTATTGACAAACATCACATCGCAGCGCCTCGTCCCTCTCGTTTACCCTCTTCTTGCGTGCCTGACATACTTCCCTCCTTTTTTCTTCCTCCTCTTCACACCTTCTGCAGAGTTCCTTGTAATTCACTTTCCCAATAAATCCACATTTCTTGTAGTTCTTCTTCGTTGCCCCTCTACCTCTTATCTCCTCTCCTTCCATCTTTAATTTCCAAAAATAATAGCGCTTTGCCTCAGGCTCACGGTCCGGTTGTTTTCAGCAGAGAAATTACCAATATGCCGGGAATCGAACCCAGGACTCTCAGGTTTTTATGTATTTTTCCTGTGTAAAAATACAGGTTCTCTCTTCGTCCGGTTGTTTTGTTTACAGGATGGTGCGGTGAGGCAACTTGTCCTCGTCCACAATGAAACAAAGGCGGTAAATAAATAATTCCTAAAACTTGACATTAATCAGCTGACTTTTCACTGAAAACATGTGAGAAAAATATCGTATTTATTTTAGATTTTTTGTTACGTCTTTTCTCTGCTGTTTTTATGTTTTTTTCTTCAATTTTCAAAACTCTCAAGTGCATCATATAACAGGTGGTATCTCAGATGCTTATGATTTCGACCTAACAAAGTCTCGACTTTGTTATGATGAACTGCTCCTTAAGTCTCACATTTCTGACTTTCACCTAACTATGATGCAGGTTTTATAAGTATGGCCCCAGATCCTTAGCCCCCCACTGGCCCCCTATTGGCTCCCCATTTGAAATTTCAATTTATTTTTTTCTGTGTACACTGTGTAGTAAGGCCTTCCAGATCTCAGCCCGGATTAAGACTTGATTCCTCCGTTTCTGAAGACATTGCTACATCATCGGGTGAACCAGAATCTACGTGGCCTGGAAGGCTTTGTAGACCTCTTTCTACATCCTTCATTACAAAGTTTGCACAATAATTATTATTTGAACAGCTGATAATATATTCAAGAGCTTCTGTGCATAAAATTTGCCATTGAAAAGTACTGTATATAATTTTACGGGTGGAGGGTGACGTCACAGGGGCATTGTGGGAGATGCGACGGAGCTGCTGGGGATGATGAAGGTGAGCGATGACTGCATTTATTATTATTTATTTATGGTGTTTCTTCGCTTATTTTTACGGTAATTATCATGTCTGTATATTTATTAGTATCTGGTGCCTTTATGGAGACTTGGAGTTGGTTGATATAGTATATAATTCTTTAGTGCTTCACAAATATCCTTCTCTCCTTTCACACTTTCCTGTAAAATGTCCACGCCAGTTTTTCTATATGGCGTGGTGTTCTTTCTAACTTTTTACTGCCGGCTTCGGCTGGAGGGTTTGGAGGGCGGGGGAGAGCTGCCTAGCATGGGCCAACCGGCCTACTGTAGTTATCCTCTCTTCTTATGTTCTTATGTTCTTGTGTATAGGTGATTCCCTTGTCCGTAATGGATTGTATTTTATTTTTTACTTTGTGTGTGTGTGTGTGTGTGTGTGTGTGTCTAATGAGAGAGGAGGGGGAGGAAAGGGGGGGGGATGGAGGGGAGAGAGGAGGTAAGGAGGGATGGAGGGGAGAGAGGAGGTAAGGGGGATGGAGGAAAAGTGTTTTTCAAGGAGGAGGAAGAGGGAAGGAAGATTGATGACAAGAGACGGAGAGAGAAAGGAAAGAAAAAAAGAAAAAGAAAGGAGAGAGAGAGGTGGAGGAAAGATGGGGGGGGAACTAGTGGGGGTGGAGGGAAGGGAGGATGTAAGGAGGGAGAGGGGCAGGAGGAAGAGTGCTCTTCAGGGAGGAGGAAGAGGTGGAAGAAGGAAAACAAAGGTGAAGAAAGGAGAGAGAGAGTTGGAGGAAAGAGAGGGGGGAGAACTAGTGGGGGTGGAGGGAAGGGAGGAGAATTGGAGGAAGAGTGCTTTTCAGGGAGGAGGAAGAGGCTGAAAGAAAAAGGAAGACAAGGAGGAGAAGGAAGGAAGGAAGGAGAGAGAAGAGGTGGAGGAAAGAGGTGCTGTGAAGGGAGGGAGGAGGTGGTGGAGGGGGGGAGGAAACTAGTGGGGGGGAGGGAGGGAGGGAAGGAATGTGGGGGTGAATGGAATGTGCCGGCTTTTGGTCAGTCAGTCAGGCTCCAGCAGTCACAGGGGAAGGGGTTGCAATTTTGGTAAGATATTTTTCCTTTCTTTTTCCAGTAATTACCTTTCTCTCTCCATTAATTGCTTCTGTGGTGATGATATTGATTTTAATGTGTATTGTAAACAGGCCTGAGTGTTTCTAAAGCATACACATGATGAAAGGGTAAGAAAGTAGCATGACAGAGCTGGGTGTGAACTCTGGGGTGGGGTGTATGTATGTGGAGCTTGGGGTGTGTATGTGTAGTTTTTTGGGTGTGTATGTGTGTAGATTTTGGGTGTGTGTGTAGATTGGGGTGTATGTGTGGAGTTTGGATTGTATGTGTGTGTGTGTAGATTGGGGGTGTATGTGGAGATTGTGTGTGTGTGTAGATTTAGGGGTTACTATGTGGAGTTTGGGGTATCTGTGTGTGTGGAATTGTGGTTTTGTTTGTGTATGGATATTTTGATATTTTTTGTGATTTTCTTGTGATGGCTTATAAGGAATATTCTTTTTCAGGAGTGAGTTGGGGAGAAGGCAGCCTGATAATGAAGAAGAAGAGAAAAAAAGATCTGGAGGGTTCAGTAATTGGCCATGTAGCTGTAGAGAGACTGCTACCACAACCACAACTACCACTACCACAACAACTACCCCCTACCACAACTACCACAACCATCTTTGGGGGACATTTAATTGGATACTTAGTAGGTGAATGTCAGAACCTTCTCAATTTTATTATTATTATTATTTTATGCATGCTACATGGAGGGGTTAGGTATATAACTTTCCCAGCTAATATATAAAAATAATTTGAGTTTTTAGTGACAGGCCCCCAGCCTTCACAGTTTATGGCCAAGTGTAGCCTGATTGGGAGGGTAATTTTGACTAGTAACCAAGGAGACTTATTCCATACTTATGACCAGGGCTCTCTGTAAAATCTCTAACCCCTTTTCTGTTAATGGCTGGGTGTAGTCAGATTGGGAGGGTAATTTTGACTAGTAACCAAGGAGACTCATGACCAAGGCTGTTCGTAAAGATCCCTAACCCCTTTTCGGTTACTTTATGGCCAAGTGTAGAGATTGGAAAGGTAATTTTGACTAATAACCAAGGCTGTTCGTAAAGATCCCTGGAAAGGTAATTTTGACTAATAACCAAGGCTGTTCATAAAGATCCCTAACCCCTTTTCAGATACCTTATGGCCAAGTGTAGTCATATTGGAAGGGTAATTTTGACTAGTAACCAAGGAGCTTCATGACCAAGACTGTTCTTAAAGATTCCTAACCCCATTTCAGTTACTTTTTGGCCAGGTGTAGTCAGATTAAATCATTCCATGACTAAGGTTCATAAAATTCCATGCAAAGACTATGTAAAGATTCCTAACTCCCTTTTAGTTACTTTATGGCTGTGTAGTCAGATTGAGATGGTAATTTGGGCTAGTAACCAAGGAGACTCATTCTTTAACTAAGGCTAAAATTCCACGCTAGAATAATGTAAAGATCCTTATGCTTTTTTCAGTTAATTTATGGCCAAGTGTAGAGATTGGAAAAGTAATTTTGACTGTTAACCAAGGAGACTCATGACCAATGCTCTTTATATACTGTATTTCTGACCCTTTTATTCAGTTACTTCTTGGCCAAGTGTTGTCAGAGTGGAAAGGTAATTTTGACTAGTAACCAAGGAGACTCATTCCCTAAGACTCAGATTTCATGTGACAACTTTCCAAAGATCCCTAACTCCTAACTCCTTTTCAGTTAATGCCAGGTGTAGTCAGAATGATGCTTCTGATGCATATTTTGACTAGTAACCAAGGAGACTCATTCCCTAACCAAGGCTCAAATTCCATGCAGCAACTATTCAGAGATCTCTAACTCCTTTTCAGTCAGTGGTTGGCCAGGTGTAGCTAGATTGGAAAGATAATTTTGACTAGTAACCAAGGAGACTCATGACCAAGGCCCTGTGTAATGATCCCTAGCCTGATTTCAGTTACTTTATGGACAAGTGTAGTCAGATTGGGAAGGTAATTTTGACTAGTAACCAAGGAGACACAACCAAGGCCCTACGTATTGATCCTTAGCCTAATTTCAGTTACTTTTTGGCTAAGTGTAGGCAGATAGGAATGGTAATTTTGACTAGTAACCAGGGAGACTCATTCCCTAACTAAGGCTAGTACAGTATTCCATACAGGAACTATGTAAAGATCCCTCACCCCTTTTCAATAAGCTGATGGGAAGTAGTAGTCAGATTGATGGTAATTTTGACTAATAACCAAGGAGACTCATTCCTTACTCATGACCAAGGAGGCTTTTCATAATTTTCAGTTAGTTTATGGCAAAGCTGTCAGATTTGGGGGGTAATTCTGGCTAGTAACCAAGGAGACTCATTCTTGACTCATGACCAAGGCTTTGTAAAGATCCCTAGCCCCTTTTCAGTTAATTGATGGCCAGGTGTAGTCAGATTGGGAGGGCAGTTTTGACTAATAACCAAGGAGACTGTCACAATAGCTTTGCCCAGGTGTTCATTCCTTTGTATATTATTTCACATAGCGTATTGGCAGAAAAAAAGCAATGGTATGGCTGTACATTCATCCCATAGCACTTCTTTGTGGCTAGCATCATGTTCTAGTGTTTATCTGATAACAATTCAGCATTCAGGATGGAGAGATGGCAATTTTAGGCCAAAGTAGAGTAAAAGCAAGCTAGTAACCAAGGAGACTCATAGCACTTGTTCAGGACTAGCATCAAATTTTAGTTGTAAATTGGAATAGTAACCAAGGAGACTCATCCCTGACTCAAAACCACAGCTCGTCAGATGCAACCACATCTTCGTATTTTGTGTGGGAGTGACCAGTCAGATTTTAGTAGTTGTAAATTGGAATAGTAATCAAGGAGACTCATTCCTAACTCATAACTACAGCTCGTCAAATGCAAACACATCTTGGTATTCTTTTGCAGGAGTGACTGATTCAGAAGTGGCTATAGGTATAAAAACAACTTTCACTTTGAATACCTGGCTGTAACAAAATTTTATTAGAATATGATGCAATGCCCTTCTTTTTTGGTTTAAAATATCATAGCATCATGAATTTTGAATTGTAACTGTAGATGAGTAGAATGTTGGTAGTCGTGGAGAAGTGCTGTGGAAAGGGTACACTATAGCATTACCTTGTTCTGCCACTGAACTGTGTGAGATGGACTGCGTAAGGCAAAATATGGGCCAAGTAGAAGGTAGAAGTTGTGCTACATACTGTATAACTGTCTACTCGAAATGTGAATAATTTGTATTATGTTCCTACAATCATTGCAGTGGTGTTCCTGTGGCGGCCTTGGGTTTGTGTGGGTGTAAGTGAAGTACAAGAAAGCAGGGTTCCAGAGAGATGGCAGCGTGATGGCAGTTCAAGAGGAGTGAAGGGAGACTGCTTGGAGAACTCAGAGTAGCAGAGGGGCCACGACTGCATGGAGAGGTTGAAATCTGTTGTGATGGGTATAGTACTGTGTCCTGTCTCTCCCGTCTGTTTTTCCTGTCTCATGTCTTTGTCCCTCTTGTCTGTCTCTCTCTCATGTCACTTCTCATGTCTGTCTGTCTTATCTGTCTCTTTTCTGTCACTCCTGTTTGTCTGTTAGTGTAGGCAGGTAACTATGGAGGGTTGAATTGAGCAAGGACACTCATTCTTACATTATAGCCAAGGATGAGGTGGAGGGATGGAGTGGAGAGATGGGAGGGGGTGTTAGTTGGAGGGATGGAGAGTAGATACAAGTAGATATGGGAGAGTGTGTGTGTAAGAGGGAGGAGTGTGGGTAGATATGGTGGAGGGAGGGTGTGAGTTGGAGGGATGGAGATGAGAGGGGGGGTGTGAGTTGGAGGGATGGAGATGAGAGGGGGGGGGGTGAGTTGGAGGGATGGCACAGGACAGGACAGTGTGGAGGATATCTGTGGCCACACCTTACAGGATTAAGATGTCTGGCAATAGATAGATTAGATAGATATATAACTGAATTTCCATCAAGCACACTGTATTGATGTGGGAGTGGTAATGTCCAGTGAAAACATATAGTAACCAAGGAGACTCATTCCTACCTCCATAACTATAAAATTAATGAAACTGTAATCAATTAAGTACTAAATTTGTGAGAATGGGCCAGTTCCATCAGGTGAAGGACAGACTACAGTATAGCTAAGTGGCAAGATTATTTTTTCCTTGGTTAAGAACTCTAAGTGAGATGGAAGCATCGATTTTAGCCCATAAATTGGTATAGCTTTTTGTCCTTTTGTGGAGGGATACAGCTTAATGCCAGATTGACATTACCTTGCCTGTACACCTTTCCCATAGCCCAGAGGTCAGCAACCCTTAAAGCTACAAGAGCCAATTGTTTTAAAGTTTCATAAAAATGTAGTACTCTTGGAGCCGCAATACAAAAAATTCTGAAACTGAAATCTGCGGTATTCTAAACAAAACATTACGGTGATACTGTTTGATCTACTTGTAGTATAGATCTTTTGTTTCATAAAAATGTAGTACAGTACTCTTGGAGGCGCAATACAGAAAATTCTCATAAACCGAAATCTGCAGTATTCTAAATCTAAACAAAACATTACGGTGATATTGTTTGATCTGCTTATGGTATAGATCTTATCAAAGCTGAATGGAAAATCTAATGTTGCCTTGCATGTGTAATATGATGCTTTTGTTCTGAAAGAATAAATGGTTATTTATGAAGCTCCTGGAGCCACAAAAGTGTCCTAAGAGCCGCGTATGGCTTCTGAGCCGCAGGTTGCCGACTTCTGCCATGGCCCTTCTTTAGCATAATTAACAAGTCGTTTAGATACTGGTGTTGGAGCAGTTAACAGACTATACAGTAGACTATGCAAGAAAGATTAGGGAACAGTTGGTACGTTATGACCTAAGTTTTATCCAGTATGGGTGGAGGCATTGGTAAAGTATATATCTAGAGAGGTGCAGTCATAGAAATTTACTGTCCATTGCATTGGGCATGTGGAGAGAATGAAGGATGGCAACTGGATGCAGCTGGGGAGAGGTGTGAGTGTTGAGGGTAGAGTTAAGGGGTAGATTGAGATGGTTTTGGGAGGAAGGATGGGGCTGGAGTGTATTGGTGTGATGAGAAGGGGGTAGACTGAGATAGTTTGGGAGGAAGGATGGGACTGGAGTGTAGTGGTGTTGTGATTAGGAGGGGTAGAGTGAGATGGTTTGGGGATGTGGAGAGGATGGGGGATGACATTTGGGTGCGGAGGGTGAGAGGTGTAAACATGGAGGGTAAAGTTGAGAGGCCGACTGAAAGACCTGGTATGAAGTCGGTGTCCACAGGGTTTATAAAGGGCTGGACAGAGAAGCTGCTAGAGATCAAGCAGCATGGAGAACTGCATTTAGGTGATCAAGGCTGATATATGGAAGCATCTTGGAGTTTTTATAAATGAATGAATGAAGGAAATAAGTTCCCTTTTCCCACTCCATTAGGCAGGTAAAGATGTTGAGGTATAAATGTAAGTGCTTCCTCTATTATTTCTTTCCCTGTCCTTCCGTTCTGCACCCTTCCTCACTCCAGCATTAGGTGGAAAAGGTCAGGATGAAGGAAAATGAAGATTGTTCCTAGCTAGTTTGCTGTTTGCATTTGCCTAACTTGAATAGGGAAGTAGCATTATACTGTATAGGAATAAATGCATTGGTTACTAGGCATATTTGGGTGTTAACATATTTCACTGAGAAACTTACTTACTAGAGCCCTTAACTCAGTTGTGGGTTCATGCTTATCTGGATATGAATCTAGGAGACTTCATGCTAAAATTCCCCTTATGCAGTCCACCATCCTCCTCCTGAGAGATAGGTACATATGTGTATGGCAAGAATATTAACTGATAGACTCCTTGAAATGGCTGGTTTGATACAGCCTTCAGTATGTCCTTCAGCCTAAGATTTAACTGGTGTTGATGGTTGAGTTAGCACTGGCATTGTAGTTCAAGGGTGGAGTTATAAAGCTTGTTTGTACTTTAGGGCAGTATGACGAGGGCAGCTTGATGGCAGAGGAGGCCACCCCTGCTGTGGTGGGTGTCTGGTGGTAGACATCCACCATCACCACCACCAGTGATGAAGGGGAGCAACTTGGCTGGATACTACAAGATGAGTACATTTAAAAATGTTATACATACTCACTTAGGTGCCATTCTGTTGAAATAACCATTGATGGGCCAGTGGAGTGTTTCATACATAACGTATAGTTTTCTATAAATCTTGCTGTGGTGCTGCTTTTGTTAATTGCCAGTTGGTTGCAGAACTGGCCTCAGTAGCTGTTAGTCAAAATGCACTGCAACTTGTGCTTAAATAGCTGAGGAAGCTAAAGTTGCAAGAATCATGCAGAACATTAAAAACTCAATTTTGCTAAGTGGAATTATTTGCAGTAAGTGTGCTGCAGTTAAATTGGCAGTGCTAACAACCATATCCCAGGAAATGATCACTGCCACCCCTTGTGCCTTAGGTTTCATTCTTAACTTTTCCATATAGTTTTAAGTCTTTGGAGACTTGCAACAGAAAACAGATAGCCATTATTACCCCATCAGTAAATGAAATATCCCCAGAGCTGGATAAAACCATTGGCTGTGGCAGGAGTGAATTAACACACAACAGGAAGCTCCCTGACATCTCTTCTGTAATGATTTATTTTAGGGGTTAAACTTGTCAGTTGGAGACCCCTGCATTCAAAAGGAAGCTCCCTAACACCTCTTCCTTAGCTATTTATCTAGGGAAATCAGTGGTGTGATAGTAAAGCCTTGTCTTATATGCAGATTTCTAAGTTCCATTGGTACTTGTTCTTCTCTCAAATGCCTTGATTTTATTTTTGATGGAGAGTAACAGTTGGGTGCGGAAGGTGATAAGTGGCAAAGTTGAGGGTAGTGGTGAGAGGCAGACTGAAAAAGACCTGGGAAGAGGCCATAGGGTGTGACCTCAGGGCCAGGACTGAATAGGGAGGCTGCCAGAGATTGAGCAGTGTGGAGAGCTGCTATTAAGTTATGAAAACCGACGCATTCAAGCATGTTGGAGCCTTTATAAACGATATGATAGCAGTATTTCCAGAGTCTATATAAATGATACGAGAGCAATATTTCCAGAGTCTATATAAACGATACAAGAGCAATATTTCCAGTCTATATAAATGATACGATAGCTGTATTTCCAGAGTCTATAAACGATACGATAGCTGTATTTCCAGTCTGTATAAATGATACGATAGCTGTATTTTGTCTATATAAATAATACGATAGCTGGATTTCCAGTCTATAAATGATTCGATAGCTGTATTTCCAGTCTATATAAACGATACAATAGGTGTATTTCCAGAGTCTCTCTAAACTATACGATAGCAATATTTCCAGAGTCTATATAAACGATACGATAGCTGTATTTCCAGTCTATATAAATGATACGAGAGCAGTATTTCTAGAGTGAATATAAATGATACGATAGCAATATTTCCAGAGTCTGCTGTATATAAACAACACGATAACAATATTTTAGTCTATATAAACAATACGATAGCAATATTTTCAGTCTATATTATAAATGACACGATAGCAATATTTCCAGAGTCTATATAAATGATACGATATCTGTCTTTCCAGAGTCTATATAAACGATACAATAGCTGTATTTCCAGAGTCTATATAAATGATACGATAGCTGTATTTCCAGAGTCTATATAAACGATACGATAGCTGTATTTCCAGAGTCTATATAAACGATACGATAGCTGTATTTCCAGAGTCTATATAAACGATACGATAGCTGTATTTCCAGAGTCTATATAAACGATACGATAGCTGTATTTCCAGAGTCTGTATAAACGATACGATAGCTGTATTTCCAGAGTCTATATAAACGATACGATAGCTGTATTTCCAGAGTCTATATAAACGATACGATAGCTGTATTTCCAGAGTCTATATAAACGATACGATAGCTGTATTTCCAGAGTCTATATAAACGATACGATAGCTGTATTTCCAGAGTCTATATAAACGATACGATAGCTGTATTTCCAGAGTCTATATAAACGATACGATAGCTGTATTTCCAGAGTCTATATAAACGATACGATAGCTGTATATCCAGAGTCTATATAAACGATACGATAGCTGTATTTCCAGAGTCTATATAAACGATACGATAGCTGTATTTCCAGAGTCTATATAAATAATACGATAGCAATATTTCCAGAGTCTATATAAACGATACGATAGCAATATTTCCAGAGTCTATATAAACGATACGATAGCAATATTTCCAGGGTCTATATAAACGATACGATAGCAATATTTCCGGAGTCTATATAAACGATACGATAGCAATATTTCCTGAGTCTGTATAAATGATACGATAGCAATATTTCCAGAGTCTATATAAATGATACGATAGCTGTATTTCCAGAGTCTGTATAAACAATACGATAGCAATATTTCCAGAGTCTATATAAATGATACGATAGCAATATATCCAGAGTCTATTAATCCTGTATTTTTTGAACTGAAGATGTAGCCTTATTAACCCATCAGAGCTGTAAGTCCTCCCTGAGTTTTAAAATGCCTGGTGGTGGCAAGAATAAAACAATAAATCAATAAGGAAGAGGTGTTAGGGGAGGTGCTTCAAGAGTACCCGCCCCTGAGTTGTAAAAATTGCCAAGTAGTAGCAAGAATAAAACCAAAAATATATCACTAAGGAAGAGATGTTGGGGGAGTCAGAGAATTGGAAGTACTGTGTAAGTTTGAATTAATCTGACTTATTTTTTTTTTACAAAATGCCTGCGTCTTTCTCCTTCTGCCTGCGTCTTTCTCCTTCTGCCTGTGTCTTTCTCCTTCTGCCTGTGTCTTTCTCCTTCTGCCTGTGTCTTTCTCCTTCTGCCCGTGTCTTTCTTCTCCTGCCTGTGTCTTTCTCCTCCTGCCTGTGTCTTTCTCCTCCTGCCTGTGTCTTTCTCCTCCTGCCTGTGTCTTTCTCCTCCTGCCTGCATCTTTCTCCTCCTCCTTGTGACTTTCTCCTTCTGCCTGTGACTTCTTTTCCTTTTACCAGTGACTGTATCTCCTTTCTCTCCCCTTCCTGTCCTCTCTCTACTGGTCCACCTTTTCTTGATAGTTCCTATTCTTTTGGCCCTACATTTCCCCCCTACTATCAGGCTAGACATTTGGTATTATGCCATGGATAGTTTAAGGCCCTGCCATTAACACTGCCCCATCCTTCCTCCCTCCCCTCCTCTCCCCTTCCTCCCTACCCTCCTCTCCCCTTCCTCCCTACCCTCCCCTTCCTCCCTATCCTCCCCACCCTCCCTATCCTCCCCTTCCTCCCTATTGTTCTTTCCTCCCTATCCTTCTTTCCTCCCTATCCTGCCTTCCTCCCTATCCTGCCTTCCTCCTTGTGCATTAACACCAAACTGTTTCATCACCAAGCGTCTTCATGGCCAAAGCTGCTCCCATGCCAGTCTTGGTGCCATGTAGCCAGTGTGACTTGGTGCTGGTTCCCTGGTGCTGGTTCATTGGTGCTTCCTACTGTGACATGCTCTTAAATGCAGTGGCCAGGCATCTTGCACTGAATGGTTCCCTTACTTTGTGCATTTCTTGTTTGGGAGGATTTTTTTGAACTGTAGTAGCTTCCTCATGTAATGCACACTTTGAAATAGTCTCCAGAATTACTTCAGTAGATATAGATAAATAGATATAGATGGATAAAGCACTCAGGGAGTATGGTGAATTATCTTTAGGTGTATTAGCAGTGGTTACAGTTTGTCATTTTTCTAAATCTGGCCATCGTCAAAGTCGTTCAGTGGGTTAAGGTGGTGGTGTCTGATGCTTTGAATGTGTCAGGTGGTTGTGCTGCTGTGTTTACTGTAGGTGCCTGGTGGTGTAGTGGGTTAAGGTGATGGTGTCTGATGCTTTGAATGTGTCAGGTGGTTGTGCTGCTGTGTTTACTGTAGGTGCCTGGTGGTGTAGTGGGTTAAGGTGGTGGTGTCTGATGCTTTGAATGTCAGGTGGTTGTGCTGCTGTGTTTAATGTAGGTGCCTGGTGGTGTAGTGGGTTGAGGTGGTGTTGGCTGATGCTTTGAATGTGTCAGGTGGTTGTGCTGCTGTGTTTACTGTAGGTGCCTGGTGGTGTAGTGGGTTAAGGTGGTGTTGGCTGATGCTTTGTGTCAGGTGGTTGTGCTGCTGTGTTTACTGTAGGTGCCTGGTGGTGTAGTGGGTTAAGGTGGTCCGGCCAGATGTGCCTTGGAACATTAATAGGTCTGTTCACCTGTGGCAAAGCTAACAGGTCTAGAAGTGGTACTTTTTTTTTCTCTCTCTCCAAGGAAAGTGTAAATATCTGCTCTTGGAGAGCTTTGAGTGATTTTATGAAATACAAAGCTGCTCAGCCTGAACTTTTGTTGATTTATCATATCAGCCATTGCCTAAGCTGACTATTGGGTGCATTTCAGTTTGACTTTAAGGAAGCATTGTAGTGGCTTATGAAATACAAAGTTGCTCAGCTTGAAATTTTGATTTGATTTGATAGGTCAGCTGTTGCATCAGCTGATTATTAAACAGTTGTCAGTTTTGGCCATAAGGAGGCATTTTAATACAAGTTTCACATTCTGAGTTTGAAAGAGAAACTTAAATATTGACTGCAGTCTGTGCAGATAGGCTCTTGTTGTTTAGGTACAGAATTTAAACATGCGATCTTGAGTTTAGGTAATCCAGTTGGCTGGTGTTTGAAGGTTAGGTAGGTGTGTGTGTGTTTGTGATTAGGTCAGTGGGTGTAGATGTAGAGTAGGTTAGTGGGTGTTGTAGGTTAGGTCAGTGGGTGTTGGTGTAGATAAAAGCACAGCTAATATGTTGTTGTATTTGCAGGAAACAGATGGTGTCCAACAAGATCTATGAAGATATCAAGATGGCAAGATGAAGCCAGCTGGGTAGAGGAATATGCTGTATGTTTGAAGAAGATTGGTAATGTGTTAAACTGCATCTCAATCATTTTGCTTTAACTTGGCCTTAAAATACCTTGCTAGTCACGAAGAAGTGCTGTGGAAAGGTTTCAACGACCTAAAATTACCATCTTTGAATCGTGTTTAGCTATACTGTATTAGATCAAAATTAGTGATCTTAGTCATGCAGTGCGTTGGAAAGGTTGTAGAGCCAGTGATTGTGTCTTTGCTACTGAACTACGTTAAGTCAGCTGTCAAAGGATATGTCTTGGCCAAGTTTAAGTGAAAGAACTGTAGTTGTGTGTACAGAAAGTCCTCGTTTATGCTACTCATGAAGTGCTGTTTTCATGTACGTTAAATCCAAGTAATTGTCATTGTGTTCCCTGGCTGGTATATATGGTAGTGCTGAAATGATGTATTTTGTGGCCAGGCTTATCTGAACAGGAACATGTTGGTCTGCTGGCTGCATTGGCCCTTATCCTGTAGTCCACCATTTTCCTTTATGGGATGATAGGGAGGTATTAGACTAGTAACCAAGGAGACTCATGTACTCCACCATCCTTGGAGGATAAGGGAGGGAATTGGGGCATGTTTTGTTTGATGGCATTGTGAATTGAAGTACGTTGTTGATCAACCCCAGTCTGCCTGGCCAAGCAGACCCATCAACCACAGGCAAGCAACAGCCTTGCCACCTCGTTTAGTGAACCAGTGTTCCCCTGTGGCAGACAGAGCCCTGCAACGGCAAGGTGCGTTGAATAGTGTGAAGGTTTGGTTCCTGGATGGATGCTTCATTTGCATAATCCAGTTAACGTGAGCACCATAGCAGGCCCCACATCACCCCATTATTTGGTGATATGGTTACCACCTAACATTGTAAATGGTTTCCTGGGCTGCAGGAAACCATTAGGCCTGTCACCTGGTGTAAAACCACATGAAGTGGAAAGAAGAGAAAAAGTGACAGGAAGGAAAGGGAGAAGTAGGGAGTGAGGACAAACAGAATGATAAAGTTGAAGGAAGAATAGGTAGTACTACAGTGCAACCTCAAAAGTTTGCAAACCTCTGAAGTTCAATTGCCATAATTTATGAAAAATGTCATTTTTCTTTCCCAAACTTAGCTCAGAAATAACCAGAGACTAGTTAAAAAAAAAAATTCCTAGCTACACCCATCTGGTACTGATGACCTCACCATGAAGTGTGTGGTCACCCATAATAATAATAATTTCCTTTCCTCCTCTTGGGTAAGCTCTTTCTTATTTGAGTCAGTTTTATCATATCCAAATTTGACCATAATTGTGGCTTCAAACAGGTGTCCTGGCTTTACCAGTTAGTGCAGTGCTGGGAACAAAAATGATCCAGTATAAGAATGCAGCCACAAGTACTTAGTGTGTGTGTTGTGAAATGATTGGTGATGGAAACTACCATGTATGACAAATTTGACAGTTCTCAGTGCTGTACCAACTGAAACTAGAGTAAATAACTCATTGCAGGTGTTGTCAAAGATAGCGGTGGTGGTAAACCAGACAGTGTATGACGTTACAAAGCAATGTGATAAGGTTTTTAAGTTTTTGAGTGGAATTATGGTAAATATTCATTTATCACAGAACACCATGAAACACCACTTGTCAGACGTCAACTGATTTTATTCACTTTTGACTGAAGCATGATTGTTGGTAGGCAGCAGTCTTAGTGTAATTCTAATAGATCATTTGGATCACAGTTAAACCACTGTGCAATACATTTTTGAGTAGCTATAAACCACCACCATCTTCCTTTTTTTTCACACACACACACACACACACACACACACACACACACACAATGTACTTATGTACTTCATCACTGAGATTGCAGTATTTCTGCAAAATTATAGTAATGCAGACTGGCAGTAATTGTATGTATCATAAAATTTCATAAAATAAACTGTGTAATCAATGCACAGTATGTAAGTGTAGCATCACGTATGGGTTGGTTATATGGTTACCACCCAACATTGTAAATGGTTTTATGGCTTACAGAAAGCCATTAGGCATGTTACTCAATGTAAAGCCACCTGAAAAGGAAGGAGTAATAAAAATTGACAGGAAAGATGTGAGAAATAGGGAAAGAGGAGGACAGAAACAAAAATAATGGAGATAGTGGGCAGTGCTACATCAAGGAGTGGATGGTGGTTGCTGAAAGATGTAAATATTCATGTTCAGTACTGTAGTTTTTACATAAATAAATGAATGCATAATTACTGTCCCTTACAACTTACTGATTGATGTTAAATATGAATACAACTGCAAAGTGTTTTAGAACAAGGGGACATACACAAGATGAGGAAAGGAAATGTGAAAGAAACACTTCATGGTTTGTAGCGATTATTGTACTGATCCTTGAGTTAAGAGATGAGATAAATGGTAGTGTTAACAATGGAAAATAGGATGCCTGAAGCCAGCTAGTTAGCCCAGACAACAAAGCTTGTGTCAAAAGCATGTCTAAACCCTGAGAATTAAGACAGCCACAGAAATGCTTTATTAAAAGTTCAAATTTTTCAAAAGTATCAAAAGGACACAAGAACTTCGAATTTAAGAGGTTGCACTGTATATCAAGTGAGTGGATGATCATAGTCACCTACCACCTGCAGGACTAGTAACCAAGGAGACACATGAAAGCGAGCCTCCTGTACCTGTAAAGTGTGTTGCTATAGCACATTGATATGACCAGTAGCCATAACCAAGGAGACTGCCACCTCATGAAGGCAACATTCTCCATTGTCTGTTAAATTTGTTATAGCATGTTATCAAACCTGACAGATCCCTGTTCCCTTTTGTCTCAGTTGATAGCAGTGTGTAGTGTGATTGGAGGGTCGATACAACTAGTAACCAAGGGTGATGGTATCTAGGGCTGGTGGTGGTACTGTCAAAGCTGAGGGAGTGTGGCCATGTGTGGATTACCACTAGTGTGTGGGAAGGAAGTACAACTTGTTCAGTGTTGGTGAGAGACTGTGTATGTGGTGTTAGAGGTAGACTGTGAAAAATGCTGACATGGTGTGGGGAGTGTGTTGGGGGGGAGCATATGGAGATTTCAGGCATGAAAGGATTAGTCTTGCTGTTGAGAGTGTAGAGGATTTTTTATTTTTTTATTTTGAGGACATGCTATGTGCTGGAGGTGGAGCTGGTGTTAGCTGTGTGGCTAGGATAAGGAGTGGCTGGAGGAAGTTCAGGGAGCTGTTGCCTCCTGACATTGAGAGGGCTCTCCCTCAGTGCTAAGGGATCTTTGTATATGGCACGTGAGACCTGGGCAATGAAGGATGAGGATGTTCATAGGCTTAAACATACAGTAATGACAATGATTAGATTTGTTTGTAGTGCATCCTTGAATGACAGGCCTTGGGAAGGGTGTTAGGACTGCAGTTGAAGAGTTGAGAAGAAGAATGGGACTTGAATGTATTGATGTAGTGATGAGGAGAGCTAGGTTGAGATGGTATGGACATGTGGAGAGGATGGAGGGTGAGAGCTGTGATTGTTTAGGGTCGAGTTGTGAGAGGCAGACAAAAAAAAAAAAACCTGGGATGAAGTCAGAGTGAGACCTCAGGGATACGGGACTGGACAGGGAGACTGCCAGAGATCAAGTAGTATGGAGAGATGCCATTAGGTGACCAAGGCTAACTTATGTAGGCATGTTGAAGCCTTTGTAAGCGATAGGAAAATAAACGAAGTAACCAAGGAGACAGTCATACCTCATAGTTAAGGACCATCAAACAGTGCAACCCCTCTCCCGCCCCTCTCCATTTTTTTTTTTAAATCAGTGCAACCCCTCTATCTATTTATTTATTTTTTCAAACAATGCAACCCCTATCCCCCCTATGATTTTTTTTATCATCATAGTGTACCTCCCCCCCCCTTTTTTTATGCAACCCCTTTCCTTCCCGTTTTTTTTTTTTTTTTTCCCCCAGTTGATGTTTCTGTAAAGCTTAGTCAGGGTGCAGAATTTGCCATTACTAGTTGTATGGTGGGAATACTGTTAGTTTAGGCCATACCTGTGGCTAAACGAGGACATCTGTATATGCACTGCACAGTATTTGTGGATGTGGGAGCATCTCTTGGCCAGTCAGTCAGACCATATGATTTTTCAGCAGAACTTCACTTGTGTAGATTTTAATATATTGCGGCCCTTCATGATCCCACATCCATTACTTATATATTTATATGTGCTGACCATATTTTCTTTATTCCAATAAATGCATCTTTAATGTAAATGCTTCTTTAATATAAATGTTTCAATATTTTGTGTAGTGGAGTAGAGTTTATCGCCTTTTAAGACTAATGCAAAACAGCTTGATTTTGACAAGGCAGTCTTATAATTTCCGATATTTGAGAGGTAGTAAAATTAATTGTGCTTTTTAAATCTAACGTCAGTTGCTTTGCCAATGAGTGAAATATTGCTGCAACTTTTAATAAAAATACTAAACCCACAACCAAAGAACTGCAGCTAAAAAAAAAATAAATGCATGCTCCTGGTGCAGGCCAAAAATTATGTGAAACATCTCGACATATTGCATCAGTGGCACGTAGTGATGCAGCTTGCCAACTTTTATTCCATCTGACTACAACTGTTGCATGTTTATCTCATTTGTACTGCTGTGTCAATGGTCACTGCCCCTCCGAAACGTCTGCTTGCATCCCTCCACCACCCTGGCGGGTGCGTAGCACCTGTCTAGCAGCAAACTCTCATCCCTTTTCTGTCCAGCTATCAAATGCAGGAGTTAACCTTCATGTACGCAGTAGGTCAAACTCTGGAACTGCTTTTCACTCTTCCTACTGCCTATGACCCTCCAGTCTTTTTAATGCTGTGTCCAGGCATCTCAAGATGAACGATGTTGAATTTGGCCCTTAACTTAGTTTTTTGTTGAAGGGAACAGTCATTCAGATTTTCTAGCATTTGGTTCCTTCTTCCTTGCATAAAATAGATTTAAATTGTTGTGGGAACAACATTGGCTAAAAATTACCTGCTGTAGTGTTCATCTGTCATGTTGGACTAAAAGACCTGTTGCCTGGGTATGAATGGCTTGGTAGGCCAGGAACAGCATTACTGATTTTATACATACAGTACTTTATTAGTTGCCTACTTGCACCAGACCATGAGCAATAGATTTAAACTTCAGCCAGTCTTGGTTAAGATGTGTGTGTGTTTATGACCAAGAAATTAACAAGGGTTATATAAACTGTAGCAGCCAGTTCATAAGTAACCTTGTAATTTTTTAGAAGTGCTATTCCAAGGTTTTTTAAGGGAACAAAGGCTTAAAAGGCAAGAAATATTACTTCATTACTTTTAAAAATAAGGTGGCCATATAATTTTTTTTTCTTCTTCAAAGATCTGTTATTGGTAGGTAGGTTATGGCAACATTCCACGAGTTTAGTAAGAAATCATATGTCATTTTTGTCTATGCTCCATAAATTAGAATTGGGAGACTGAAGGATGGAGTGGAGTGGAAGAGAATTAACTAGGAGTGTATGTGAGTGAGGTAGGAGGGGAGACCAAGGATGAGATGGAGGGCTGGAGTGAGAAACTAAGGGCCAATTCACACTATACGGTTCGTCTTCGTAGGGTTACGGTTCATTTGCTATGTCACTGTTCACACTATATGTCCATGATCTCGTCAGTCTGCGTGCAGCTGTGGCTCCGACAAGAAGCCTCAGATATTAGTGTAAAGCGGCTTGCTGCAACTTTCATTTTTGCACAACTACAGTACTTAGGTGACAATGCCATTGATGTTACAACCATGAATGTCACGAACAGTGCAAGCTCTTTAGTAGACATAACTAGACAGGGAGGAAATGCTTCACAAGGTGCATTCATTGTACAAGAAATTTAAAAGATTCTTGAAGTCCCACTGGTTCTCTTCCATGGGCGTAAAGAGGGTTGAGAGAGAACCTACCAATGGTTATGAACAGGATGTTGGGAGAACCTGTGAATGGTAATGGATAGGGTGTTAAGAGATACCCCATGATTAGTAATGAATAGGATGAAGGATATAATGCTATTTGTCACACAGTTTTAATAAAAGTGAAATATTTAAATATCTTACCCAATTTTTCCAATCCCTCTCCTATTAATTTCCATATTTTTTCTTTCACATGGTTATCGTTGTATTTTCTGTTGCCCCTGTCATATAGTTCCTTGTAGCCTCTGACCAGTTCCAATAACTTCTCGTCACTCATGACTGCTTATAGTACTGTTCACGGCCAAAAGCAGTGACAGGCTAAAGTTGTCCTCTGTCGTCTGTAAATACACCGTGACTGATACGTATCGATGTTCATACTGATCGGTGGAGGTACAGAGCGTTTCCATACGTATACGTTTTGTTCGTTAGAGATTTCTTCCAAACGTAGGCGATCCGTACGAGTGAAAGCCGCACGAAAGATGAACAATAAACGGAAAATATAGTGTGAACAGCCCCATTGATTTCGATAAAATAATTAACGTACGAAAGCCGTACGGAGACGAATCGTGTAGTGTGAATCGGCCCTAATGTGTGAGGTGGAGGGGGGGGGGAGAGGGAAACTGAGGGATTGAGTAGAGGATGTTGTAAATTGAAATGGGATGGAGAGGGAAACTAACTAGGAGTGTATGTGAGTAAGGTGGATGTGGGGTAAGAGGGAGGGGGAGACTGAGGATGAGATGGAGGGATGAGTGGAGGTATATAGGAGAGGAGGGTGTAAGTTTGGGGTGGAGTATAAGAGTGAGGTGGAGGGATGGAATAGAGGTATGAGAGGGAGGTGTAAGTGGGGGGGGGGGATGGAGAGTGAGACTAAGTAGGGGTTTGTGTGAGTGAGGTGGATGGGGGGAAAGTGGCTGGGGGCGACTGTGGATGAGATGGAGGGATGGAGTGGAGAGGTGCATGAGAGAGGAGGGTGTAGGAAGATTAATTCTGAGTGTATGTGAGTGAGGTGGAGACTGAGGATGAGATGGAGGGATGAGAGGGGGGTGTAAGTTGGGGGAATGGAGAGTAGGAAACATAATCAGGAGGGTGTATGTGAGTGAGGTGGGGGGAGAGGCAGGGGGTGTAATCTGGGGGAAGGGCAGGTAGATGGCAGTGGACAGGGAGGAGATATGTACCCTCACAGGCTCAAGGTGTCTGGCTATAGGTAGATATAGCATGTCCACACTTTCACATTATAATGGCCACACTTTCACATTGTTTATGGCCATTATATTTTTAGTTTTATTTGTTTGCTTGAGATTATACTCTGAACTTTAGCTTGGCCTAAAATTTTAAATCTTTCCAGCCAGAATTATGAGTTGTAACTTTCTTAAAACAGGATAGTAGGCACAGTGTGAAAAGGATTATGAGTAATAGCATTGCCTTTCTGTGCCTCGAGTTACTCTTATGTGACACAGCTGGAAAAGACTGAAAAATTGGGCCAAGTTAGTGAAGAGTAAATATTGTTCAGTGGAATGTGATTTTGTTGATATTTAACATGCATCACAACCAGTCCATGTTGGTATTTTTGAACCTCTTCAGTACTGTTACATCTTTTTTCAGTGTATTGTTGCTGTGTCCCAGATGATTTTATTCTTGCTGCTGCCAGACTATTTTACTCAGCTTAGGAAGGGGGTCTCATACTGAAGGGAGGCTATGTCTCCTCCAGTATGAGATCGCACTCCAAGCTGAATAAAATCGTGTGGCATCAGCAGGAATAAAATGTCCTCATACTGAAGGGGTTAATTGGCTCATGTCTTTGGTATACTGTATGTCATGTTGATTAATGGTCCACTGCTTCCGGTTTAACATGCCTTAGCAAACACAACGTTGCGTGGTGCACACAGTGTTAGCAATGCATGTTAAGTAGCCCTTTTGATCACTCTGTTGTATGCCATGTGTTCTTGTATAGCTCTGCCTGGCATTAGCTGGGCAGAGCAATACAAGACATGGCATCTACACAGTGATTTGAAGGGAACGCTCTTGGAAGCATCTTGGGGTAGGGCGCAGAACCTGTATACTGTATGTCATGTTGATTAATGGTCCACTGCTTCCGGTTTAACATGCCTTAGCAAACACAACGTTGCGTGGTGCACACAGTGTTAGCAATGCATGTTAAGTAGCCCTTTTGATCACTCTGTTGTATGCCATGTGTTCTTGTATAGCTCTGCCTGGCATTAGCTGGGCAGAGCAATACAAGACATGGCATCTACACAGTGATTTGAAGGGAACGCTCTTGGAAGCATCTTGGGGTAGGGCGCAGAACCTATCTCGATAAATCGGCCACGAAAATACGGACTGGCAACCCTCCCTTAGGGTTCCCAGTCCTTATTTCTCTGGCCGATTTATCGAGATAGTTTTTTTTTTTTTCACCTTCTTCACTTAAATGTATCTTAGTGGAAATAAAACCAATGTATTATTACCATGTCTTTATAATATACATATACCTTTTTTGTATATTACTTATATATGTATAGTACTTATGTATAGTACTTATGTAAGTACTATACATATATAAGTACTATACATATATATATATGTATAGTACTTTGAAAAATATCAGAGAATACCAATAGACATGAATAGTACGAAGGGAGACATCACTTCGTACTATTCATGTCTATTGGTATTCTTTTTCTGATATTTTTCAAAGTACTATACATATATAAGTAACTTTTAACACATTCAAAATTTAGCACTTATAAAAAATTATAAACTTAAAAGGACAATATACAAAGACATGTATACTAAAGAAAAAAAATATATATATAAAAACAAACAAAACAAGATACATGGAGCAGGATAGAGGAAGGACAGCAGGACATAGCACAGATGACAGGACAAGACACAAGACAGCACAGATGACAGGGAAGGACACAGCAGGACATGGCACAATGACAGGGCAAGAACAGCAGGACATAGCACAGGTGATGGAAGGACTTAGCACAGATGACAGGGCAGGGCAAAGCAGGAGATACCACAGGTGATGGAAGGACATAGCACAGATGACAGGGCAGGGCAAAGCAGGAGATAGCACAGGTGATGGAAGGACTTAGCACAAATGACAGGGCAGGGCAAAGCAGGAGATACCACAGGTGATGGAAGGACTTAGCACAGATGACAGGGCAGGGCAAAGCAGGAGATACCACAGGTGATGGAAGGGCACAACAAGGCAGGTCATAGCAAGGCAAGACAAGCAGGATACAGCAAGAGATGGAAGGGCAGGACACCCTAGGCAAGAACAGCAGGACACAGGGTACGAATAGCAAGGAGGGGAGGACATGTCAAGGATGGCAGGGCACAAAGCACGACATAGCACAGATGATGGAAGGGCACAACAGGGCAGGTCATAGCAAGGCAAGACAAGCAGGATACAGCAAGAGATAGAAGGGCAGGACACATAAAGGAAAAAATAGCATATATGGAAGGGCAGGACACCCTAGGCAAGAACAGCAGGACACGGTAAGAATAGCAAGGAGGGGAGGACAGGCCAAGGATGGCAGGGCACAGCAAGAGTGCAGATGACAGTGCATGGGTGTAGGGCAGGACAGGGGTAGCAAGGCAGGGCAGGACAGGGGAGGGAATAGCAAGGGTGTAGGGCAGGGCATGGCTGCATATTGCAAGGGTGTAGGGCAGGGCATGGTTGCATATTGCAAGGGTGTAGGGGAGGGCATGGTTGCATATTGCAAGGGTGTAGGGGAGGGCATGGCTGTACAGTGTATTACATGGGTGTAGGGGAGGGAAGGAAAGTGCAAGTGATGGCAGGACAGGACAAGGATGACAGGAATAGCAAGGGACACCTGGTGGGCCATAGCAAGGGTGGGGGTGGTAGGGTGGGTTGCACGGTGGTAAGGTTAGGAAGAGGAAAGAAGAAAAGGGAGAGAAGAACGAGGAGAAGAGGTGGCCTAATACAATAAGAGGGGGAAGAGGAGAGGAAGCCTAATACAAAAAGGGGAGGAGGAGAGGAAACCTAATACAAAAAGGGGAGGAGGAGGAAGGAAGAAAAGAATGAGGAGGAGGAAGGAAGAAAAGAATGAGGAGGAGGGAGGAAGAAAAGAATGAGAAGGAGGAAGGAAGAAAAGAATGAGGAGGAGGAAGGAAGAAAAGAATGAGGAGGAGGAAGGAAGAAAAGAATGAGGAGGGGAAGAGGAAGGAAGAAGAGGAAAAGAACAACAAGGAGGAGAAGAGGAAGCCTAATACAATACGGGGAGGAAGAGGAAGGAAGAGAAGAACAACGAGGAGGAGAAGAGGAAGCCTAATACAATACTTAACTATATGAAGTACTAAAACACACAGAGAATAAACACTCAACTTTGTTTTGTCATATTAATGCCAGCAAGGGGTATCATTAGTTTAATGCTTCAAAAACTGCTTGTGGGTCAAATATTAATAATAATAATAATAATAATTTACTGGCAAACTCCTATCAGTAATTCCTCATTTAAGATACTTTCACTAAGCACAGTCTCTCTCTTAATGTCACTAAAAAATACACTTTTCACAAACTTCTTAATTAATCTCAAAGGTGTGCTGTGAAAGATCAATGTTAATTCATCTAAAAATATAATTTTTTTAAATTTAACACAAATAAATCTTGCTAGTTAGTTCTGTCTTGCATATGATCCTTAAATGCTGGAGAAAAAGTCCCTCCTTGCTGGGATCCGACCCTAACCACGCAATCAGCAATTTACGGGAATATATATATCAATTATTAAATGAGGAATTACTGCTGGCATTATACACAAACAAAACTCACAATTTACACATATTCTGTTTTTAACTGTGTGGAAAATGTGCCACTAGATCTCAGATGATGTGTTTATATATACAGTATTTCAAAGCTATGCATATATATACTGAGGTGTAGCCTACATGATGGGCCTGTAGAAACAGTTCAGTATTTTTATATCATTTGTATCGTACCATTCATGAAGGCTCCAACATGCATTCATTGGCCATAGTCACCTAATGATGGCTGTCTATGCTGCTCAATCTCTGGCAGCCACCCTATGACCTTGTCTCGTATTTTTTTTCCAGTCTGGCTCACAACCCTACCCCCAAAATTCACACTTCTCACCTTACGCACCCAATTGTTATAAAATTCCGGTGCAGGGCAGACACCTTCGGGTGGTGGCACTGATATAACCAGGCCATGTCCAGTGAAAAGGGCCAGATGCTCACTCACTGACCATTTAAGCCCCTGGAATCCTGACTACCTCACATATTTCTCCCTACATATGTGCTTCAAAATTATCAACTCCAGGACTTTCCTATTGCAGACCAACACCACTACAATACCAGCTGGTGTTCTCAGTGCCAAAAATCCCTCGTGGCTAAACACACAGACACAGGACAAGGGGACTCTCAATGCAGAAAAACACGAACACATAAACCACCACCACAACCCAACAAGACCTCCACACAAAGTTATAAGGCTGCCTCCTCCCCCCAACCTCACTATGTACCTCTTCATAATAACTAATCCCATGAAACAGTGAAATTTTTAGTACTGAGACAGGAATGAGTCTCCTTGATTACTAGTTCAACTGACCCTCCAGTCTGGCCCCACTTTGTCAGAGGAACATAAAAACATTACGGCCATGCAAACCACCAAGGAAGTTGTACTAGACCTATTACTTGACCACTGCTCCAAATTAGAAAGTTACCTAAATCCAAATAAAATGTGCAACCATTTTTATTTTTCCTCCTTTTTTTCTTATTTCCTTTTTTTTCTGTTAATTATTTATCCTGTACATACTCCCTACCTAGCCACTACAGCCATTCAAAGCCTATAACACTGCACGCCAGCACTAAATTTCACAAGATATCGTCAATATTTTTTTTCTCGCCCCTAAAACGGCCCCCATTCAGAAGGAACTGTGCTATGAAAATACATGGCATTTCACAGTACAGGCTCCGACCACCTGCACTTGTCGCAGTCTGCCGATGGCTGTGGCCGTCAACCTTTTTTTTTTTTTTTTTATTTTTTTTTTTTTTTTTTTTTTCCCCAGTACTTTATTATTTCAGTGTACACAGCTTTTTTTATAAATAAATAAATAAATAAATATATATATATATATATATATATATATATATATATATACAGTACTTTATTTTTATTGTTTCACACTGTACCTAGCTACCTATAAACACAAGGCCACTACAGACATCCACAAATCTGCAGCCAAACAGGACCCTTCAAAACCATCACCAGACACCCACCCTTCACATACAACCCTACCCAGAGAAACATGAATACACCTACCCTCTCTCACCCTCTCTTTACTCTTTGTCTAAAAATGCCTTGTGCTCTCTCTCGTGGATCTATCTATCTATCTATTGCCAGACGCCTTAATCCCATACGGGATGGCCACAAACGTATCGCCTCTCTCATGGATGATGGGTTGTAAGCATAGTATATAAACACTAAAATAAGATGCTGGTTATGAAGAAGAGCTATGGAAGGCATGTAATAAAAACTCGCATTACAAAAAGTACTTTAAAAAAATCTATAAGCCAAGAAACTGTTTACAATGCTGGGTGGTAACCATATAATCAAACCATATGTGCTCCCTATGTGTCAACAAGTGTGTTGGTGAAGGGTTAGTGCCCCTCCCCAAAAATAAAAGTCAAATGGTCCCCCCTTACGGGATTATGGCAGCTGGCAGTAGGCAAACAGATAGATAGATATTCTCATCCTATACCCAACACTAAAATTCACAAGGATACATATTTTCTTTCCTATCCCCTTAAAACGGCCCCCATTCCAACAGAACCATACTGTGAAAAACATATTGAATTTCACAGTACAGGTCACCGGCTCCGGCCACCTGCAATACCTGTAGCCGAAGTGCAGATCCACCAGTGGCTGTGGCCGTCATCCAATTTTCTTTTTTCTCTCTTTTCTAACTTTATTTCTACTACTTCAGACGGTCCATAGCAACTACCTAGATATACAGGGCCACTACAGCCAAACAGAAGCCTTCAAAAACCATCATGAGACACCCACCCTTCAGACACAACCACATCCAGAAAAACACAACCTATACTCTCTCTCTCTTTTTACTCTAACTTGGTCTAAAAATGCCCTGTGCTCTCTCTCATGGATGCTGTATTGTAAGAATACAGTATATAAGCACTAAAATATGATGCTGGTTTTGAAGAACAGCTATGGAATGCACGTAATAAGAACTTACATTACAAAGAGTACTTACAACCTATTCTCATCCTATACCCAACACTATTTTTCAGAAGGATACATATTTTTTCCTACCCCCTTAAAACGGCCCCCATTCCAAAGGAACTGTGCTGTGAAAAGCATATGGAATTTCACAGTACAGGTCACTGGCTCCGACCATCTGCAATACCGGTGGCCTAAGTGCAATCCAGTAGCCCAAGTGCAGTCCGCCAAGTGGCTGTGGCCGTCATCCACTTTTTTTTTTTCCTTCTTTTTAAACTTTATTTCTACTATTTCAGACGGTACATAGCTACTACCTAGATATACAACAGAAACCTTCAAAAACCATCACCAGACACCCACCCTTCAGACTCGACCATACCCAGAGAAACACAACTCTAACTTGGTCTAAAAATGGCTTATGATCTCTCATGAATGCTGAGTTGTAAGAATACAGTAAACAGGCATTAAAATATGATGCCTGTCACAATGAAAAGCTATGGAGTGAATGCAGGTCTAATGTTTTGTTTCTGCCAGTGGGACACGTTAAAAAAAAACTACCAAAACATGAAAATTTGTGCCAAGTTAGAGTGAAATGAGTATACCCAGACTTCAACACAATCATCATCTTTCTCTACATCAATGCCAACACAATACACAACTCACACACAATGCACTATGCCCACAGTGTAATGCTTCCTGCCACACCACACCACACTCATATTTACCACAGTGTAAGGCCTCCCCCCCTCACCACAACACACTACTACAAACACTCACCACATGTACCACAGTGTAGGCCTCCTCCCACACACCACACCACACTACCACAACAGACAATCCTTCAACATATACCTTTGGGGCTGCCAGGGTTTCTGTAGTCAGTCAAGTGGGATTACAAGCCAAGATTTACTAATACATAGCAAATATTCTTCAAAACAGCATAATTTTGATATAATAGGTTTATCATCATCTGACAAAGGAATTCAATTTATCATGAGAATTAATTTGCTGGAAGGGAAGGTTATGACGGCCAATACTGGTGATAGGAGGGTCTGAGGCATGTAATGATTTTAGCACTACAACAACAGGGTCTCTCTATCTCTCATGACAGAAATATTTCAGGTGGGAGCAAAGAACAAAGAATAAACAAGTATTAAGGGGGCGAACTATCAGTACCATGCCTAGTGAAGTGGACTAATCATCATCATCATCATCTTCGTAACCAATTATTTTTCAATCATCGTAACCATTTTTTTTTTCTTTTTCAAGCAGTCACTCCTAACCTGTTTATTTTTTTTACACATGGATAAAATGCATAAGGCCCATAAAGCAAAGAGGAAACCCAAGAGAGAGTGAAACTAACTGCAAGCCCGATGAAATGGCTCATACACTCATTCACTTACCATTCAAATCCTAGAATCTTACACACACAAAACCATGGGGACATCACACATCCTTGCTCTCTCTAATCATAAACCACGATAACCCAACACAACAGACATCAACACCATCACAAACACCCAAACGATACGCAGACCAAGAAAACGCAACAATGAAGGAGAAATATCAACAGCATAGCCTAAGAATCAGCATAACAATAGTAATTCTAAAAACGTATCAACCATTGGCTGTCATGTTGGAGACCTTGGAACTTTATACAACATCGTCTGCCATCATCCAATCCTATGTCACCCCATAAGGAGCGTAGCAAGCCAGGGCTAGGCATACTGCACAAAATTATCTGCTCAACACATAATACTGCTGATTTCTGAGATGCCCTGGGTTGAAAGACGTTAGAGACCTGACAGGCAAATTGGTTCTTGCTCATGCTTAGGAAAATATGGCAAATGACTGTGTGATAGGAAGAGATATATCAAAATAGTTTAGTCTATGGGCACCCTAGGATCTCTCCCTACCTATCTATCAATCTATCTATAGCATGACGCCCTAATCCATATAGTTATAAAAAATTTCAAACGCGTGGCACATTTTCCCACACACTGATAAGAGTATAACATATTCCAATTCAACATACAACTATAGTCAGCTTATTTCCATCTGACAAAAACAAGGCAACTTTTATCACTTCAGTACTAAATCACTGATGTATGTGCTAAAATTCAAAGTATGCCTTAGTGATGGGGTACATGGATGAGTCTCCTTAGGTTACTAGTCAAATTAACTCTCCAGTCTGACTACACTTGGTCATAAAGCTAACGGTTATGAATCTCTGTCAGGTGAAGCAAACTGACTATAGAATAAATCAACAGAAATAAAGACACCAAAAAACACTCCCACATCAATATATAAAACATAGTCAGCCACAGGAAAAAAATATAATAAACATAAACCGTATTAACGATAAATGTTCATATATCTGCAGGGAAAAATCTCGTTAATCTCTCACCTAGAAATGAAGGGAATCAACTGCTATGTTTAATAGAGGGGAATAAACTCAGAATGATTGTTATTCTTGGATATAAATGAAGTGAAACAATTCAAGTTGCTCATCAACCTTTGACACAAATGGTCGTTAACTAAGGATGCTTGTTAAGTTTTAAAATCTCAGTGCTATTTAGGACAAAATACATTTTTCTTTTTAATGCAGAGAAGCAGAAACTGAAGAGTGCAAGAAATAATACACAAAAGAGAGCCAAATGCAAGATATCTTACATCTGAAATTCCTGCACACATTGCATTTACAAGACTGGAGGTCACAGGCAGAGGGAAATAGAGATTGAGAAAAAAATAAATTCAAGTTGACCTGTTGCCAATTACAATCAACTAAAGAAGGACAAAAGTACATATTTTTTTCTCAGCATATTTTTTCCTGTGGCTGACACTGTGCAGTACATCACAATGACATGGGAATAATAATAATGCAAATATAACAAGAAAATGGGCATAACAATTGGGCGTACAAATACAATAGCCAACATCAACAGTTCAGGAGGGATAATATATACAAAACACCTATTTATTATTGTTGGGTAAACAAGCACTATGGCTTTTTTTGCAGAGTCCTTTTTATTTGCCACTTTGAGTTATTTACGATCTTTGGGCTGATAATACCTGCTGTTGTGGTGGTCCCTGGCTCATTTTAATTACTAAGAATCAGAGTCAATGCTGGAGAAACTAAATACTCGAATTTAATCAAAGAAAAGAGGCAATAGGAGCTCCAAAATTCTTACAACCAAGGTTATCCTCTAATATTCTTCAGACGTGTGTGTGTATCTTTCAGTTTACTCTGGAAAATGACACGCATATATCCTTAGCAAAGTTTCATAGCTCATTTAGCCACATCTCATTCAAGAAGGTAGATGATCAGCACACACAGATAATCTACAACCAACTGAAAAAGTTTTACTTAGGCAGCAAATACTGTACTGGCAAAAATGCTGAAACTGATGCTATGTTGGTTCAGAGAAGTGGTTTGATTACAGCACTACTACACAAGCATATCCAAACACCTACCACTGTCCTACTTTGCCAGGAATACAGGACCACAGCAACAGCAGCCCACAATTTACTAAACCAAAATACAGGGCTGCCCATATATATCTGGTGTTGTCGGCTCCAGTCTGCGGAAAGTATGGGGGAAGCACGTATTTTGACAACTTAATTATGCTCTGTTTAACTGGGTATTAAATTACCATCATTCCCTTTGTAAATGCTAGTTGAAACATGACTAATATGGTGCTAGATCATGAAGAAGGGGGTGCTATGGAAAGGATGTTGGGCCACAGTGCTATCTTATTCTGCCAGTGACGTGAGGGAAATAAATCTGCATAAGGACAAAAATCTTGTCTCTTCTTGTCACGTTTGTGTCATACTTTGTGCCATGCTTTTGTGTGTCATGTCTGTGTGTGTCGTGTTTCTGCATGTCATGTCTCAGTGGCTCTTCAATTTGTATATGGATGAAGCTTCTATAAGAGAGGTAATAGGAAGAAATGTGGAATATATTGGTATCCAGTGAGTGGGAAAAAGTAAGATGTGGAAACTTCCTGAGCTGTTGCTTGCTGATGATACTGTATTGTGATGAATGTGAACTGCAAGGCTTAGGTGCATGAGTCTAAGGATGTAAGAAACAGAATCCTAAAGAGAATATACGTATGGGTAAAGTTATGGACTTGAGGGAAATCACAGCATACAGAGTGAGACTGGATGGTGAGGAAATAGATAATGAAGGTGCATCCAAGTACTTTTAGAGTGATGAGTGAGGATGGAAGGATGTGCTTTCTGAATGGAGTAGGCAATGGGAAGGGTATAAAGGTTGCTGGATCAACTGAAAGCTGTGATAAGACATTGAGAAATGAGGCTTAGATCCTGTTGGAAGGGCACAAGAGTGAGAGCAGTGGAAACTGACCTGAGGGAATGTGGAGTTTTATGGACAGACAGATATACAAATGAGGAAGTGGAAAAGTGCTGTGGTGCTATTAGGAGAAATACTTTGAGATAGTTTGGCCATGTACAGGATGGGGAATAAGAGAATGACTAGAAGGTATGTGTATGATGCGAAGAGGAGGAGAGACCATGGCAGAGACGGAAGACTGGAGTGGAGAGATA
>NC_137047.1:23560830-23698219 GCF_032717465.1 Coenobita brevimanus | reverse complement strand
TATATATGTATAAAATCACTTAGAAAGAGGTGCTAGAAAGCATCCTAACCTAATGAGAGATGCAGCACTAGCAAAAGTCTATCTGTATATCTGTCTGTCTGTCTGTATATTTCAATATATAGTAATGGTTGGCCAGAAACAGATTGCCTCCCTGCCATTTCACTGGACCTCCTCCAGTTCACATTCTCATCTCTCTTGTCTGTACCTCTCAACTCCATCTCTCCATCTCATCCTCGGTCTCCCCTCCCCTCTCGCACTCTACCTCACTCACACACACCTTCCTCATTAGCCTCTTCCTTTTTTTTTATATATATATTTGTATTTCTTGTAATGCTTTCTATCACATCTGCATCCACCACCACACGTCCTTCTTCCTTCATTTGTTTGTCTCTCTACATAACTCCACATGCTTCTCTCAGATAACTTATTTCCACTGCTGTCACTATTGACTTGTGACCTTCTTGTCAAGCTTCTCTTCCATACATTAGAGTTGTTTTCTTATATATATCGTGCTTCGTTTCGTTTCGTTTCCCGTTTTAAAGGCTCCAACATGCTTGCATGTGTCTGCCTGGGTCACCTAATGGCGACTCTCCACTGCTGCACGATCCAGGCTGCAGCCTCCCTGTTCAGTCCCTTAACGCCTAAGGTCACACTTAATGACCTCGTCCCATGTCTTTCTCGGTCTACCCCTCATGACACCCCACCCCATATTAAATACTTCTCACCTCTCCTCTCCCAATTATCATCCACCATCCTCTCCACATGTCCAAACCACCTCAATCCTACCTCTCCTCATCACAACACCAATACACTCTGGTCCCATCCGAGCTCTCAACTCTTCCATTGTATACCGAGCCCTCCAGGCCTTGGACGCAGGTGGATTTGCACTGCACATCCATCTGTTAATCTCATTGTCTTTTCTGTGCGTCTGTTAAGCCGGCGAATGTCTTCCTCCTTCACTGCCCAGGTCTCACTGCAAGGCTATACAGCATTACACTCCTAACACATGCTGCATACAAAGACCCCTTAGCATGTAGGGAGAGCCCTCTCAATGTCCAGGGAGAGGCAAGAGCTCCCCTGAACTTCTTCCAACCACTTCTCACCCTAGCCCACAGAGCCAGCTCCAGCCCCACCTCCAGCACACAACATGTCTCCCCAAATAACAAACTCTTCCACAGACACTCAAGAGATTCACCAGCAAGTTCAATCCTTTCACGTCTGACGATCTCCACCTGCTCACCCCGGCACGCCTGCATACACACATAAAATCAGCATTATCTTGCAGTCTACGTCTGATACCACTTACACATCTCTTATGCACCCATTTACTTCACACACACCGCACAAGATGGATTATTACTTCCCCACGCCCTTGTGGCCAAACTGCACATGGCCTACTCTCCTTCGTCTTTGACAGTACCGCCTACCAACCCTAGATATCATCACTTTTGTTTTATCTTGCATTTACCCTTAAACCCTTTTGCCCCATACCATCTCTCCACACTTCCTAAATCTTTCCTCCGCCTCCCTTTCATTCTCTGCAATCAACACCAAATCCACTATCAGCATACAACAACTCTGGCACGGAGTCCGTTTCTAAAGTCACGTAGAAGGGCTAGGAAGTACCCATGATAAACAACGTGGGACTCAAGACTGACCCCTGATGCACACCAACCATTCACGGAAAAACTCATCACTCAAATCTCCATTCACTCTCACCTGCAGGTGTGAGCACCACACATACAATGGCCATAACCACCTCTAACCAGTCACTACCTCAAAGCCAGAAGCTTTCTCATTTGCCCACTTCACCCTCTCTAGGGACTCATGTCAAAGGCCTTTTCCAAACTTCAACAAAAACAAAATAAAGTATGACCCTTTCTCCTACCAATATATTTTTCCTGAAGCTGTCGTTTAACAATGAATATGGCATCAGTGGTCCCCCTACCTGGCATAAACCCAAACCTGCATCTCATCAATATTCACTCTTTCTCTAATCATACCTTCTAAAACTCTCTCCATTACCTTCATTATCTGATCTAAAAGCTTTATACCTCTATAATTTCCTCTTTCCAGGGCATCACCCTTCCCTTTATACACATTTACAATTACACTCTTCAGCCAATCATCTGGGACAACACACTCATAAATAATCCTATTTATCAGGTCAGTGACTAAACTCACCCCTATATCGCCTGAGGGCCTTTCAACATTTCGGCAGTCAACCCAGACACACCTGCTGCCGTCCCCACCCTCTATCCTGCCTATTGCCTCACTCATGCCAGTAGCAGTATCAATCAAAGGCCAAGGGGCCAGACACTGGATCTGCTGGCTCCAAAACCTTCCCTGTCCCCAGTCAAACTCCTCATTCAACAACCCGGTTATAATGCTCTCTCCAGTGCATCTTTAATATCCTCACTGTTCACCACTACCCTTCCTCTTCATCATTCTTCACACACTGGCTCACCTATGATATCCAGATTATCCCCTCTTCACCTGACCTGCCACCCTAAATATATTTTTCCTTTCCCCATGATTTAGGTTATCAAGTAATTGTCTCTGTGACTCAGACTTTGGCCCTGTATACCTCTCTCTCCTAGCTCCTACGCTTGGCAGCCAAATATTCCTCTTTGCTACCACCTCTTCTTCCATTTCCCCGGAAAAGCCTTCTTTCTCCTTAATTGCAGCTTCTACACTCCCTCATCCCCACCACCAAGTAACTTTATGTCTTGGTGGTCCTCTTGTCCAGCCGCATGTTACATCAGTAACTCTCAAGAAATCTGTTCTTTGGAGGGCTCTGTACTGTTCATTAACGCCTCTGTCTACAGCTCCATGTCTCAGCCACCACTCTCCTTCAACTCGCTATAGAAGGCATCCCTTAGCTACTTGGTTTTTCAGCTTCCATATTTTCCTCCTAGGTACATAAGTCCTCTTTTTCCATCACTTGTTCTTTAAGCCACCATATCAAAATCAATAGTTTGTGCTGCTGCACACACTCACTCACTACCTATAACTTTAACATCCCTCACTAACACTCCTATCGGCCCCTCCTAAATCCCAGAAAATAATCTATCTGACTGTTATTTCCCCCAGTGACTCATAATGTAATTAACCTACTGTCTCTTTTCCTAAAATATGTGTTGCACACAATCATGTCCGTTGCCTCCCCAAACTCAAGTATCCTTTCCCCTTCTGCATTTCTTAGACCATATGCAACATCCCCCCATGCACTCCTTCATAACCTTGTGCTGCTTCACCCTACATGACCATTTAAGTCCCCTCCCAAAATCACTCATCTTCATCATCCTTCCGCATACCACCCACTACACGTATTAAATCATCCCAAAATCTATCTTTCTCTGATTCATCCAATCCTGCCTGTGGGGCATACATGCCGATATAATCACAGCTATCTTTCTTCCCAACAGAATTTTCACTACTGCCAATATCCCATCGCTTTACTCTCAAAACATTCCATAACATATTCCACCCATTTTCTCCCAACCATCACACCAACACCTCCATTATCCGTCTGTCCCCCCCTCTGCCAAAACAACTTATAGCAACAGTCCTTCCCAACAATCTTTCTGGCTGATCCACCCCTGTACCGGACTTCCTGGAAACACGCCTACATCCACCCTTACCTCCTACTGAATGCCTCCAACGACTTCCCCTGCTCTTCCCCTCAAACTTCCCACATTCCATGAACTCCACCCCTCATCCCCATGGGTGATTTATCTGTCCTCAGGCTTGCTTTGAAACCTTTTTTGTTTTGTCATCTTCAGTATTAATAAATGGGGACAGACACAGCACAGGTCCTGTACTCACTGCACAATCCCAGTGTCCAGGGGAAATGGATTCCTGTGGACCCCTAGCCCACCAGCTTACACCACAGTGGCTGTGGTAGTGGCCTCGGGGCAATCCCCAAGCCAGGACAGCTGCAGGGACACCCTCCAAGCTGCCGTCTTGGCACTACCAACCTATCCCGCCATTATACACCCACTGATAGGGCAGCCTCCTGAGGCGCTACTCCCAGGTTCGGGCCCCTCTCTATTGGGCGTGAAGCGGCAGCCTGGGAACCGCAATGCCCTGTACCCTCTAGCACAGGCCCGAGCCCCATCTCGCCCTGGACCCATGATCTATGCTGGCGGAACCCCCGCCACGCCTTCCCCCAGAAGTCCGCCACTAGGTAGCGGGGGTAAAGTTTTCTGGCCGCATGCCCTTGCTGGCGCCAACCCCTGTAACGTAGTGGGGGATACGTTGTGTGAAATCGTAAAGTGCATGTGGTGTAGTGCATAGATAGTTAGAGGAAATGTTTGGGGAGAGTATGCTGGTCTACTCTCCATGTTACTGTCACACACAAGAAAAGGTCAGCAAAGGGGGGAATGGTTAGATAGCTAGTGAAACAGAGCTCTCAGCTCTCCACTATCACCCAGCATTCCCATTCCCCTACGGGAGTACTATATATATATATATATATATATATATATATATATATATATATATATATATATATATATATATATATATATATATATATATATACTCATATATATATACTGTATATATATACACAGTGTATCCCCCTTAATATGTGAGAACATGGGCTACACAAATGCGTCACATATTGAGAACTCGCATATTGTGGAGTAAAGAATAAAATGGGAAGAATATATATATAGTCAGACAACCCCCTGGCACAGCCATTATAATCCCATTTTTGCCAACTTTGCACGCACAATAATTTCAAGAAAAATATATTAAAAGTAATAAGATTTATAACATGTAGAATGATGAATATAATGATAAATAACAAAAAATAATCCCATTTACCTTATTTAGAGATCTGCCTGGCATTGCTGGGGAATGAGAGGGACCTGTGTGTGATCCGAGGCGCAGTCAAAAGAATCATTGGCGATTGGGCCAAGCTCACTGTTTGCTCCAGCATCATCTTGCTCACCACTGTCACCACTGCCATTTTTTCATTGCCTCAGTTGCTTGTGAATCCTTCAAAGCTGTCTCTCTTCCTCTTTGACTTGATGATATTGAAGGCACAGGTCAGTGGTGGTGGTGGTGCTGGTGGCGGCTAGAGGTAAGATCAAAGAATTCCCATGACACAGCCAAGGTCGCGTATTCAGTTCCTCTGGTGTTTATCTGTGTAACTAACGAAGCAAAAGTCTCTCTAATCCCTGGCACAGATCTGTTTCAGCACGGAATTTATCATCTTCACTGGTCTTGATGACTTCTTTTGAGGTTATCCCATTGCCACTGCAAAAATCTTGGAGAAGTTTCTCATGTTCACTGCTTCATCCCATTGGGTAGTTGCATCTGTGGTGCAACCACTGCACTCTCTTTGCTTTTGCCTTGGCCAACTCATCCTCTTCATCTGCACGAATCATTTGCACTTTCAGGGTTTCTTCTTCCCCTACCTGTCCATATTTTTTGGAAAGTTCTTCATCAAGGTGTACACTCTTCAAATCCTGCCACTGACTGTAGCTGCCTCCAACACTGTTTGGTCTGGATTCAGACACCTTTTGGACCTGGCTACCTGGCTCTTTTGGGGCACAGGTGGGACTAGAGCGCACCATGCGTGATTAATTGTTGCAGGGAGTTTACGTTGTCCCATGCTTCCAGCAAAAAGTCCACGGCATTGCGTATGGGGGATGATTTCCAAAAGCGTGTCACAGTCATTTCAGGTGTTGATTGCTCAGTGTTGGCTGTCGGTCTGGTAGCTCTTCAGGGTCAGGGTCATCCACATCCAGGTCATTAAAGAGGTCTTCTGCAGCTATTTGTTGCAATTCTTCATTTGTTTCTATTTTGGATCTGAGGTAGTCGTGGACACGGGTGTTGTAAAAATTCTTGACATTGCAGATCACCTCCTGGTCGAGGGGCTGCACCAATGAGGTTGTGTTGGGGGGCAAAAAGAGAACTTTAACATTGGGATGGATATTGTCCAGGTAGGCAGGGTGACAGGGAGCATTATCCATCAAAAGGAGAATCTTGAAGGGAATGTCAAGTTGGCGGCAAAGCAGGCGGGCATCAGGAACAAAGTGGTTGTTCATCCACGACTGCATGATCAACAAGGTCATCCATCCATTAAAGGAGCTGTACCAGTAGAAACCTTCCATTGCATCCATACTCCGTACATGCCTATAGCACCTAGGATGCTTAGCAGTGTGCATGATGACTGGCTTCATCATGCATGATCCTGAAAGATTGCAGGTGAACATGACTGTGACGCGGGACTTATCAGTCTTCCTTCCTCTGGCTTGTTTTTGAGCTTTACTAATGTATGGTGACCTTGGCATCATTTTCCAATTTAATTCACTCTCATCCAGATTACAGATTTGATCTCAGGTGTAGCCACCTTCTTCTATAATGGCTTTCAAAACAGATGGAAATGAATCGGCTGCGTTATGATCAGCACTTGCACGTTCACCATACAACTTCACGTTTTTAAATTGTTTTCACATTAGAAACCTTGCCAGCCAGCCCCTGGAAGCTTTGAAAGATCTTGTTTCTGGACATGGTGATTTCTTCAGGCACGTCTTGTAAAACATCTTGGCTTGCTTCCTGATGTGCCTGTTATCCAAGGGTATCACTTTCTTTTTCCTTGCGGTGTATGTAAAGTGCTAGGTATCTCTTCATTTGGATAAGAGCAGGATTAACAACTTTACTGCGCCCATCAAGTTGCTGGCCGCCGTACGTCTCGACGGTGCTTAAAATTTGGTCTTTACTCTTCCAAATGTTTCTCACTGTAGACTCACCCAGGCCTAGTTCTCGCCCAATACAAGAGTTGCCCTTTCCTGCGTTTTTCAACTCATTGACCTTTAACTTCACTTCCAGACTAATTTTCTTATTTTTGAAATTCTTTTGCGGTGCCATGATGACACAGGGTGTTTTCGACAATGGTAAATTGAAACAAAAAAAATGAGAGGTACACCGTGGGCAGACAAAAAAAAAAACATGGTGTGCAGCTGGTAGAGGGTCTCTGACTCACTGGTGGTGGGGTGCGCTAGTGCACCTGACTAGCGCGCGGCTGGTAGACTTGTTTGTCTTACTGGCGCGCAGCAGGTAGACTCGTTTTTCTTACTCGTGCGCAGCTGTAGACTCATTTTGCACCCGAAGCTTCAAGATAATATCTCGTTTTTGCCTTAGAATCAAATGCCAATTCGCATACGCGGAATCTCACCTTGCACATTGGGAAAAAAAAAAAAAATTATATTTTCTGAGTCACCTCGCATTGTAGTGGACTCGCATACTTCGGAGACGCATATTAGGGGATGCACTGTGTATATATATATATATATATATAAATGGGGTGATGAGAGAAGTAAATATACGAGTAATGGAGAGAGGGATGGCATTGGTAACCAATGATGATGGATGGAATATCTCAAATTTGTTGTATGCTGATAATGTATTGTTTGTTACAAATACTGGACAAGAGCTTGGTAGATTAGTACAGAGTTTTGTAGATGTCTGTGAGCATCGTGCCTTGAAAGTAAATGTAGAAAAAAGTAAAGTGATGATTATGAGAGAAGTGATTCTCAGTGTGATGTTACAATGAATGGAGAGAGACTGGAATTGGTGAGAGAGTTCAAATACCTGGGTACAGTGATAGAAGAGAGAGAAAAATGTGTAAAAGAAGTGGCAAATTGAGTGACACAAGGAAGGAATACAGCAATCTTGATAAGAAACAGAAGCTTGAGTGTTGCAAATGCGTGAGGCTTACAGGAAGGTGTGTTAATACCAACTGTAACATATGGATGTGAGACTATGGTATGGCATGAAAATGAAAGGGCAAGAGTGAGAGCAGTGGAGATGGGACTGCAGAGGAATGTATGTGGAGTACAGAGAGTGGATAGGGTACAGAATAATGTGATTCATGAAAGATGTGGAATGAGAAAGTCTGTGGACACCAGAATCGACGAGAGTGTACTGAGATGGCTTGGTCGTGTGGAGAGAATAGGTGACAACAGAGTGGTGAAAAAGGTATATCTGAGCGAATTTAAAAGAGGGAGGAGGCGAGGTAGGCCAAGAAGAAGGTGGAGAGATGTGGTGGATGAGCATATGAGGAAGAGAGGTATGGAAGTTGGTGAGGCCAAGGAGCTGGCAAGAGACTGAGCTGGTTGATTGAATTTTGTGCAAAGGACATAACCAGGGATTTGGCACCCCTTTTTTACATTGCAGCATTTAGATTGGCTCTGTCAGTTAGGTATATGTGAAGCTACAGAGCGTGGTAAAGTTTATTTAGCGTATCTGATAGTGCCGTGATTTCGAGGGCTTGAATGGTGAGTGAATGGAAGTGTGACCCAGTGAACTGGACAATCTTTGGCTGTCTGGACGTTGCTGCCTCTCACCCTGCCCTAAGGTGGGAAAAGAGGTCCGGATGATGATGATGATGATGACAATGACAACTGCATTCATGTTCACCATAGAAGCAGTATGCAGTCACTCCCTGCTGACAGTTTCATTGTACTTTTTCACTTATTGTTGATAACTAATCGTACTTTCAAAAATGCTTTCACAGTGCTTTATATATATATATATATATATATATATATTTAATCCATCCATCCATCCATCATCCAATCCTACATTGCCCCATGAGGAGCGTAGGAGCCCGGTGCTAGGCAGTTGGTCCTGACATTTAAGTTGAGAGTGACCAGCCTCACTCATCCCTGAGTGGCATTACATGAGCAATCAACCCCAACCATCCCTTGGATATAAACCTTCACCGGCTCAGTCCGATTGGAGTGCTTAGTCAGGAATGTTAAAGCTAGGTGTGGAATTGCAATGATATTGATTAGTAAGGAAGTTACAGCTTAGTGGAATGTCGCGGTTGATAGAACACTGGAAGAAAAAAGAAAGACATCCTTGGGGTGGACTTGAGAAATGACCTTTAGTGAAAGTAGGAGGGAATATAATGAGAATAAAAAATGTTGTGTGAAGAGGTTAGTAAAGAGTAACAATAATAGTAGCTGCCACTCCCAGAAAAAAAAAAAAAAAATGATTTTGGAAGGGGTACATGACTCATTGGTTAAAATGGGAGTGGCAGGTGTAAGTCATTGATATAAGCATGATTTTTGAAGGTCAGAAGCTAGAAGTAGAAATGGGATTGCTAAGCAGTATTTGTAAGTGGATAAATTAGAAGGGTAAGAGGTAGAGTTTTGTGAAAGTTGGTGAGCAAAGAAGCCTGGCAATGAAAGCATAGTTAAAAGTGTTATGGTGGTATGGTTACAGAGAATGGATATAACAAGGGGTTGGCGAAAAATGTATGCATCAGTGAAACTTAGGGAGACCAGTAAGTGATGGTGGGATAAGGTGTAAATTTAAATGTATGGTGGTAGGTAGGGGCGCTCACAATCCACTCACTTGATGGAGTGCTGCTTTGGGTGTTTGCCCTCTCCTGACTTCCATCCTCTTCTGTCCTTCTTTCCTTCATTCTTTCCTCTTCCTTCTGCCTGTGGGTGACTTTACACTCCCTCGTCTGTCTTTCTTTCCCTCATTCTTTCCTCTTCCCATTGCCTATGGGTGACTCTACACTGAGTGACAAGCCAAATAGTTTCCTGTGCACCAGGAAACCATTTACTATCCTGGGTGATAATCATATAACCAAATTATGGTACCTGGTGGTTTAGTAAGTTATTAAGGTACTCCATTTGGATTGAGCCAGTGCAGGTTTATATCCAAGGGGTGGTTGGGGTGTATTGCTCACGTAATGCCACTCAGGCGTGAGTGAGGCTGGTCACTGTCAACTTACATGTCAGGACCAACTTGCCTAGCCCGGGGTTCCTATGCTCCTCATGGGGCAACATAGGACTGGTTGATGGATGGATGGATGAGAGCTTTGTGAAATTGCAGTACTAAAAGAAAATGATGAAGGATAGAAATTAGTGCATGTAGAGTGCATGACAAAGAAATGCACCCTTATCCATTTGATGGAATGGTCCCTACTCAACATGAAGGACCATAGTTAGGCCAGCATATAATTAACATTGAGTGGAAGATATACCAGTTTGCTTTGGGGATGGTGCTGAGAATTTTGAGGGCTTAATGAGGACCAATAGTGTGCATAAGTAGAGAAGGACTTGTGCTTCCCTATTTCTACTCTGAATCCTGTTTCTTAGTGGGAAGTGAAATGATAAGGATTAATGACGAACACAGTTGGCTATTTGGTGTGGATCAGGAGTCACTGTTGAGCCCCTTATTGTTTATCATGGTGCATGAAGTCCTCTCACATAACTTCAGAGATGGACTCCTGTGGGAGATGTATGCCGATGATTTGGTGTTGAATGCAGAAAACAAAAGGGGAGTAGAGGAAAGGTTTAGGAAGTGGGAAGATGGTATGGGATGCAAGGGCTTGAGTGTAAATGTAGATAAAACAAAGGTGATGGTGTCAAGGGTTGGTGGCTGTTCTGTCAAGGAAGAGGGAGAGTGACCATGTGTTCTTTGCCACGAGGGTGTGGGAAGTAATTCCATCTTGTGCAGTGTTTATGGTAAGTGGGAGCATAAGAGATGTAGTAGTATTAGAGGTAGACTGTGAGGTAATGCTGATTTCATGTGTGTGGTGTGTTTGGGAGACCATGTGGAGATTGTCAGGTGTGAAAGGATTGATCTTGATGGTGAGCAAGAAGTGTAGATGAGTTTTATTACTTGGGAGACATATTATGTGCTGGAGGTGGGACTGTAGCTAGCTCTGTGGCTAGAGTGAGGAGTGGTTGAAAGAAGTTCAGGGAGCTGTTGCCTCCCCTGACATCGAAAGAGCTCTCCCTCAGTGCTCAGGGAGTGATTAGGTGGATCTGCAGTGCGACCTTGAATGCGAGGCCTTGTGGGGCTAGGTTTATGGTGGAAGAGTTTTGAGGAAGGATAGGACTGGAGTGTATTGGTATTGTGATGAGGGGAAGAATGAGATGGCATGGGCATGTGGAGAGGATGGAGGATGACAATTGGGTGCAGAAAGTGAGAAACGTGAATGTTGGGGGTGGGGTTGTGAGAGGCATAGCGAAAAAGACCTGGGACAAGGTCTTAGAGTGTGAACTCAAGGTTAAAGGGAGGCTGCCAGAGATCGAGCAGCATGGAGAGTTGCCAATAGGAGACCAAAGTAAGTGCATTAACAAGCATGTTGAAGCATTTGTAAACAAAATGAACTGTTACCGCAGTAGCCTGTTGAGGTCTTGACCAGGTATCCAGAGGTGAAAAGTAACAGTTGTGTGTGTTTGCCTTCATTTTACAGAATCTTGAAGAAAGCCATTCAAGGGAGTATTACTCAGCATTGTTTAAGCAGCGTCAGGCCAAATCTTCCTCGGGTGATGAGCTCTGTCCCCTCCTCACCTACTTTGACATCCAGCAGATAATTGATGAAGTTAACAACCAGCTGCAGGAGGATAATAACAGTAAGTGTGTTGAGTCAAGTTTTCCTTATATCATACAGCATCATAATTTTGGAAGGTTGATGGAATGTGCGCAGAAAAGTTAGTAAATTATTATTAAGAACAGTATTTGTAATGTGTAATCTACTGTTAGTGGAAGAGATGCTGTGGGACATTATCGCCCGCCTTTTTGTGACCTTTTAGCAAGGCAGAGCAATAATGTTTTTAACTGCCTCTGTGTGTGTGTGTGTACAATATGTGTGTGTGTGTTCGTGTTCCTATTGTATCTCATGAACAGTCTGAGCTGTCATCATGAAACCTTAAGGGTATCAAGATATGACCAAAATTTTGGACAAGTTAAAACAAAAATGGGCACTTGAGGTCAAGGTCAAGGTCACCAAATTTGCTGCCAAAGGTCAACTAGTATTTAGTGCCAGCCTTTGGCACAATTATAACTCATGAATGGCTTGAGCTGTCAACATGAAACCTTCAGGGTATCAAAATATGACAAAATCTTGGACGAGTTCGAAAATGGGCACTCTGGGTCAAGGTCAAGGTCACCAGAATGGCTGCCAAAGGTCAACTCTTTTTTTTTTTTTTTTTTTTTTTAAATATTGAGGCAAAGATGCACTTGACATCACTCAAATCTCCATTCACTCTCTTCTGTGTGCGACCACCCATATCCATCCTTCCATCATCCAATCCTATGTTGCCCTATGACGAGCGTAGGAGCTCTGGGCTAGGCAAGTTGGTCGTGACATTTAAGATGAGAGTGACCAGCCTCACTCATCACTGAGTGGCATTACATGAGCACTAAACCCCAACCACCCTTGGATATAAACCTGTGCCAGCTCAATCCGATTGGAGTACCTTAATTACCCACTAAACCACCAAGTGCCACAATTTGGTTATATGGTTACCACCCAGTGCAGTAAATGGTTTCCTGGTGTACATGATATCACTTGGATTGCCACTCAGTGTAGAGTCATCCATAAGATGAAGGAATAGGAAAGAATGAAGGAAAGAAAAACAAAAGAGGGAGTGTAGAGCCACCTATAGGCAGAAGAGAGAGGAAAGAATGAAGGAAAGCGACCACCCACATACATAGCCATAGCCACTCAGACCAACCACTTCTCGATCTCAAGCTTTCTAATTGCTTACTTCACCACCTCCCTAGGGACACTGTCAAGACCTCCAAATCAGCAAAAACAAAGTTCTGGCCCCCTTTCTTTCTTATATATTTTTACTAAGGCTAGTGGATAATGAATAAAGCATCAGTGGTCCTTTTGCCTGGCATTACCCCAAACTGCATCTCGTCAGTATGTAGGTAGACTTCATATTAATGGTAGGCCTATACAGTGCTTCTCTGACCATCAGCAACCTTTGCAGAAGTGGGAGCGCTGGCTGCGGTGAACAGAGCATTGAGCAACTGCAGTGTGGAAGAGACTTTGATTGCACTTCAGCATCCAGCTCTTCATTTGTCTTCTTTGTTGTGTCTGCAGGACTCCCTTCATTACTACCAGCTGCTGAAGGTCAGGAAAAAGATAATTTGCTGCGGTAATATGTGAACGTAATTCAAGCAGTTCCTTGAAAGTAGGGAGAAAGTAGCCTGTCAGCATGACATTTGTTACATGTTACAGAAGATGGCTGAATTGGAGGAGGTTGTGATGTGGGAAATCCCTCTACCAGTAATTGATCTATCCCAAATGGGTACAGAAGTCTCATTGATGATATCCTTGTCTGCATCTCTGACCTAGTAAACCTAGACAGGTGCATACTACCGTTTGAAATGTGACGGTTTTCACTGAAAATCTAAAGAATATAGAAGAGTAAAGGCTCTCAGAGAAGCCTGCATGGTGTGCTGTTTTGTATGAAACAAGCTGTGTGAAAGATTGAAGTGGATGACAAGATATGATGTGTGTTGTCCCTAAGGTCAGATTTTTATATAATTGGATGGGGTAAAATGGGAGTTTTATTAGTATTGTGAATGATGAAAGAAGGAGAGAAGTGATTGATTTTGTGTGCATTAGATTAGGTTGCATACACAGTAGACTCCAACTGTAATGGAATATTTTGGGGAAAGCTTGATCCAATAAAGCTGATTGTCCATTATATCCAATGTTCCCCCGTGAGGTGGGATTTCAAGCACATGTTTAAAAATATATGAGTACAGTAGCTTATTCTAGTACTAAAAATGAAAACTGTACCCATTTTTCACTAACTTGGCCCATAATTTCTCCATTTTGCTCATTATTTTGGATCCACTTTTCCTCATAATTAGTCAGTATTACTGTAGTTTTGTTATTACAGCTGAACAGTCATAATGGAGAGAGGACAATATCTGGCCAGGTTGGAGTAAAAGGGTAGAAAACACATATATTGCACTGTTTGTGCCCCATTTGATGGACATTGTTATTGTGGTGATCCTGACCAACTTGTATTCCCACCATACACTCGCATGCTACCAATGGTCACGTGTGTGTATTTGTTCAGGTATTTTGTTACTTGGCAGGAAAAACTTGTGTATCGAGTCACTGAGCAATAAGGTTATGTGGGTATGAGAATCTATGAGACTTCGAATCTTGTTTATAAAAGGACGACAAGTGATGCAGCGAGGCCAGCAAGCAGTCCCAACTCTCAGCCTGCATTTCTCCAGGCTTAATCATACCTTTGTCAAGGAAAGATGTGTTGTGTTGAGTCATCTTAACATTGTGATGTGTACTTGTTACACTATGTCCTTTTTATAGACCTCGAATACTGCGACTTGTTGAAGGGGTATTCATGGGTCTAAGTGGTTTGTGTTTTTATTTAATAAACTTTACATATTTGTGGTGTTTGCTGTCTGAGTTGGAAGTACAGTTTTCGCCCTGGGGTCACCAATGTAGTTCCAACCTGGATAGCAAACACCACAAATATATAAAAGTTTATTAATTAGAAATACAAACCATGTAGACCCATGAATACCCTCTCAACAAGTCGCAGTATTCACCATCATCATCCGGATTCCCTTTCCCACCCTAGGGCAAAGTGAGGAGTAGCAATGACCAGACAGCCCAAATTTGCCCAATCCAATAGGTCACACTTCCATTCACTCATCGTTCAAGTGCCCGGAATCCTGGCTTTATCGGATATGCCAAAAACATTCACCATGTTCTGTAGCTTCACACAGACATATCCGATAGAGTCAATCCGGATGCTGCCACGTTAAAATGGGATGCCAAATCCCTGATCAGGCATTTCTTCTCACAACATTCATCCAGCCAGCTCAATCACTTGTCAATTCCCTAGTCTCACCGATTTCCAAATCTCTCTTCTTCACACACTCATCCACCATATCTCTCCACCTTCTCCTTGGCATACCTCGCCTCCTCCCTCCTTCAAATTCGCTCAGGTATATCTTTTTCACCACTCTATTGGAAAAGGTGTATCTGAGCGAATTTGAAGCAGTATTTGAGGTCTATAAAAAGAACATATTGTAACAAGTACAGAACACAATGTTAAGATGACGCAACACAACACAATCTTTTTTTGGCAAAGGCTGGAACGAGCCTGGAGAAGTGTAGGCTGAGAGTTGGCCTTGCTGGCTGGCCTCGCTGCGTCGCTTGTCGCCCTTTTAGACACACGATTCAAAGCCTCAAAGATTCTCATACCCACATAACCTCATTGCTCAGTGACTCGATACACAAGTTTTTCCTGCCAAGTAACAAACTATCTGAACAAGCACACACATGCAACCATTGGTAGCATGTGAGTGTATGGTGGAAATACTGGTTGGTTAGGATCACCGCATGATAACCAACAGAAGCTCGGTGACCTTATTGTGTCCAATAAATCCATTATTCTGTCTGTCAGGGTTCATAAAAGTAAGAGTTTGCTGTATGTTAAGTTTTAATCTGATTTAGTGAAAATGGCTTGTGTCTTTGATGTTTGCATATTGGTATATGGTTTGTCACACCATCCACTCGATGTAGTGCTGCTCGCGGGTGTCTGCCCTTTCCTCTCCTCCATCCTTTTCTTCTTCCATCCTCTTCTGTCCTTCTTTCCTTCTTTCTTTCCTCATCCTTTTGCTTACGGATGACTTTACACTCCCTCTTCTGTCTTTCTTTCCTTCATTCTTTCCTCTTCCTTCTGCCTGTGGGTGACTGTACTGTATACTGAGCGACAAGCCAAATGATTTCCTGTACTGCAGAACCATTTACTACATTGGGTGGTACCCATATAACCAAATTTTGGCGCCTGGTGGTATAGTGAATAATTACGGTGCTCCAATCAGATTGACCTGGTGAAGGTTTATATGCAAGGGGTGGTTAGGTTTGTTGCTCATGTAATGCCACCTAGGGATGAGTGAGGCTGGTCACACTCATCTTAAATGTCAGGAACAACTTGCCTAGCCCCGGGCTCTTACGCTCCTCATGGGACAATGTAGGATTGGATGATGAATGAATGAATGAATCTTTGAAAGCAATAAAAATAAGTACCATAATATAAATAATGTAATAACTGATATAATAATTGATATGATAATTAATAGTTGGTATAGTACACAGGGTCACAGTGGGAGAATTTTAATGGAGATCTGTTTCTTGCGTGATACATTATGAGGAGTGTTGTCATTCACCCCATATAATAGGTGGTGTGTGAGGCCAAGTGTAAGATGTTGGGAGACAGTGGTGCCGAGTTGTGGTTAGAGGATATACAAGAAGTGGTTCAAGCAGTTGTACGCCATGCGAGACATGCTGCTGCTGCTGCCCACACCCTAACCACCCTCAACAAGGCTCTAGCAGCAAGGGACTCAAGAACACTTGCCAAATTGCTCAGGTATAGAAATTTTTGTATTTTATGTAACTAATTGAGCTTTTTTTTAGCCCAATGATGTGCCTGTAGAGAGAATGATGCTGTAGTGTTTTAGTGGCAAGTTGAGAAAGGTTGGTGCATAGGTTTTCTGATTACAGTATGTGATTGTAATAAGCGAGGTTAAATTGAGAGGAGCATGTAAGAAGTAGAGTTAGAAGATTAGTCTGCTCAGAGTATATTAAAAGAAAAAAAAAAAAAGTGGAAAAGCTGAGAAACAAAGCAGTGACAGATGATTGTGAATGAAGGATAATGGAGGAATTAGTGTCTGTTCCTCGGGAATCGTTTTTGTTTTCGTTTTTGAAGCTCCAACATGCTTGCATGTGTCGGCCTTGGTCACCTAATGGTGGCTCTCCATGTTGCACTGTCTGTTGCAGCCTCCCTGTTCAGTCCCTTAACCCTGAGGTCACACTTACTGACCTCGTCCTATGTCTTTCTCGGTGTTCCCCTCATAACCCCATCCCCAGTATTAACACTTCTCACCCAGTTATCATCCCCCATCCTCTCCACATGTCCAAACCCTCTCAATCTACCTCTCCTCATCACAACACCAATACACTCCAGTCCCATCCTACCTCTCAACTCTTCCATCATAAACCCAGTCCCCTCAGACCTTGCACGCAGGGACACACTGCACATCCACCTAATCATGGTCATTTCTGTACATCTAAGCCTGCAAATATTCTTCTCCTTTACTGCCCAGGTCTCACTACCATACAGCATTACACTCCTAACACATGCTGCATACGAAGACCCCTTAGCCTGTAGGGAGAGTTCTCTCAATGTCAGAAGAGGCAACAGCTCCCTGAACTTCTTCCAACCACTTCTAACCCTAGCCACAGAGCTAGCTCCAGCCCCACCTCCAGCACACAACATGTCTTCCAAATAACAAAACTCTTTCGCACACTCAAGAGACTCACTAGCAAGTTCAGTCCTTTTACGCCTGACAATCTCCAGCTGCTCTCCCCGACACACTGTATACATAAAATCAGCATTATCTCGCAGTCTGCCTCTGATACCACTATATCTCTTATGCACCCATTTATCACAAACACTGCACAAGATGGAATTACTTCCCATGCCCTTGTGGCAAACTGCACATGGCCCATCTCCCTCGTCTTTGACAGTACCGCCACCAACCCTAGATATCGTCACTTTTGTTTTATCTGCATTTACCCTTAAGCCCTTTTGCCCCATACCATCTCTCCACTTCCTAAATCTTTCCTCCGCCTCCCTTTCGTTCTCTGCAATCAACACCAAATCATCAGCATACAACATCTCCCACGGGAGTCCGTTTCTGAAGTCATGGGAATATACCGGTATGAATAAATTGTGAAGTTCATGAGAGGAATGTTCAGATTTGGAAGTTAAACTATTTTGTGATATTGCAGTTGGAGGAGGAGTGAAGGAGAGGAATTATGTTCTTGCATAGGCCATCAGTCTACCCTTTCTCATCACAACAGGAATACACTCAGGCTCCATTCAACTCAACTCATCATATGTAGTCATAACTCTTCCAGGCCTGTTTTTCAAGGATGCACTTTACATTTATCTAATCATTCTCATCTCTGTACATTTAAGAATACAAATATCCACTTTATTCACTGCTCATCCCACTACTGTAGTGTTACACTCCTAACACATGCTGCATACAAAGACCCCTTAGTGTGGTGGGAAACCCCTCTCAGTGTCATGAAGATAATGGTAAGCACTGAGAACTGTTGAACCAGTGACTGTATTAGCTTCAGTGCCACAAACAAAGAATGACAGTGCGCCCGTACTTCAGGTTAAGGCTGCCCACCTCGTGAATTATGGGAACTGTGTTTTTTTCCTGGATTTCATGCACCTTATGCCTGACCTTGTTCAGCTTGGATCATGGTTGTACAATGCAATTCCCAAAATCTGAATACCAAATTTCTAAAATATCAGTTTTTGTAAATAATTTTCAGGTACCATATATTTATAAAAGAGAGACAGAGCTATTTTGGTGCCCCCCAGAAGTCATGTTTTTAATTTCCGTGATTACCACCTTGTTTACAAAACACCATGATAGTCACATCGGCTCATGTTTACCCAAGCTTGTGAGCAATCATGGAACAATCACTTACTTAAGCTACCACAAGATCTTGGCTGAAGAATGAGTTGTCCATGTCCTAAGCTAGCTCATGAGGTTGGTTAGCCTGGCCTTACTTGAACCATGTCATCCACGTGGTTGATTTCATCATTCTTTATTCTTCCAGCGCGGACAAAGCGCTATTTTTCGATCCTAAATTTCACACTTAAACTCAGAAAAATGTCTTGAGAGAAATGTACGAGTGATGATAGTGACTGCATTAATAAGAAAAGAATTTGTAAAGTTCTGAATATCACAGACAAAATGGAAATTCTTAAGAAGCTGGACAAAGGTGTTGCAGCAAGCAAGCTGCGAGACGAGTACTACGTGTGATTAAAACTACAACTTTGTATGACCTGAGGAAATAACATGAAAAAATTCAATGCTGCACTTGAAAATACTGAACTGATGATAAACTGGAAAATTTAAGTGAACCTAAATATGCCACTGTTGACCAAGTGCTATATGAATGGTTTAAACAACGTAGGAATGAAGGAACTGCTATTTCTACACCTTTATTGATTGAGAAGGCATAGGAAATTTCACAAGTATCATCTCTCCTGACATTGAGAGGGCTCTCCCTACATGCTAAGGGATCTTTGTATGCAAAGCTTATGTTTGGAGTGTAATGGTATATGGCAGTGAGACCTAGGCAGTAAAGGAAGAGGATATTTGCATGCTCAGTCATACAGAAGTGACAGTGATTAGGTGGATGTGCAGTGCGTCCTTGAGTGCAAGGTCTAGGGGAGCTTGGTTTCTGATGGAAGAGTTGAGAGAGAGGATGTGACTGGAGTGTGTTGGTGTTGTGATGAGGAGAGGTAGATGGAGGTGGTTTGGGCATGTGGAGAGGATGGAGGGTGATAATTGGATGCAGGAAGTGAGAAGCGTTAATATTAGGGGTGGGGTTACGAGGGGCAGACCAAAAAAGTCCTGGGATGAGGATATTAAGTGTGACCTCAGGATTAAGGGACTGAACAGGGAGGCTGCCAGAGAGCGAGCAGCATGGAGAACCGATGTTAGGTGACCGTGGCTGACGCATGCAAGCATGTTGGAGCCTTCAAAAACAAAAACGAACAAAACGATCATCATCATCATCCGGACCTCCTTTCCCATCCTAGGACAGAGTGAGGAGCAGCAATGTCCAGACAGCCCAAGTTTACCCCGTCCAGTGGGCCACGTTTCCATCTGCTTACCATTCAAGTCCCTGGAATCCTGGCTTTATCTGATATGCCGTAAAACTTTCACCACATTCTGTAGCTTCTCATGAATTTATCCAATAAAGTCAGTCACAAATATCTTATCATATAATCACTCAGTCCTGTGATTATTCCATTGGCTGGCTGAACAGATTTAAACAGTGTCATTGAGTACAATGTGTAAAGGCATGTGGGAGGAAAATGAATGTTGACAAGGATGCTGCCCAAAATTTTAAGCATGAATTTGTGAAATTAGAGGCTAGTGAAAATTTCAGTCCTGAAATGCTGAATGAAAAACATCACTTCAGTCTCTAACATATCATCATATCAGAGTTAAGAATATCTTGAGATCTATCTATCTATCTATCCATAGTCAGAATCCATAATCCCATAAGGCGTGGCCATTTGACATTGAGTTAGTTGTCTTTCAGGGAGGGGCACAAACTCTTTGCCAACCCACTTGTTGACACAAGGAACATGTATGGGTTGGTTATATGGTCACCACCCAGCATTGTAAATGGTTTCCTGGCCTACAGGAGGCTATTAGGCTTGTCACTCAGTGTAAAGCTACCTGAAAAGGATAGAAGAGTAATAAAGAGTGACAGGAAACTTTGGATAAATAGGAAGATAGGAGGGCAGACACAAGAAAAGAATGATAAAGGTGAAGGAAGAAGTAGGCAGCACTACATGAAGTGAGTGGATGAATAACTTAAAATCACTTAACACAGTCTCTGCACATCTGGTAGTGCTCAGATTGGGTTAGCTGATCTTGGCTACAGCAGTTAGCTATACCAACACAACGGTGACCAGCGCATTACCGGTGGCTCCTGGTACGCGAGTGGGATATGTAATGGAGAATTGTTCAGATAGTTTATACTCATATATCGGATAGAAAGACTAGCATGATGAATATGAATGAATGAATGAATAGAATTGCAAAGCTAGTTTATAACTTACGGGAAAAATAGGATTGGATGGTATGATGAAAAACAGGGATAGGTTAACTGGTCCTGCATGCATCACCAAGTGTGGGTCCAAATTGCCCATTCTCTTATCATCATTTTCCAATATAGCAGATGCTCATATAGTGGGACCTGCCTGTACTGATATACTATTTCATAATCTGAAGGTGGTGTACAGCATAATATAGTTGAGAGAACTGCTTTTATTATTACTGTTCAAAAATAGGATAATTTATATACCAGTATGTCCACTTGGGCAGAGGGTTGCTTTGGCAGTGGTGAAAATGCTCTTGAAGCACATACAGTAATCCAATGTTGTGCTGCACTTACAGTAATTCTTTGCACTGTGAGTTATAATTGTTTAACACTACACATTGTTAATTGCAACACGCCAGTTTCAATCGCCAGTTTGCACTCCGTAGTTAATCCTTTGCACTCTAAATTCTAATTTCTTAACACTGCACAACACTGTAATTCCCGTGTGGTCTACTGCCGAAGTATTGCAGTTTATTCACTGTTTATTCACACAAAAAACGAGCACGTGTGACATCCACTGTGATAAGCATCCACTCGCAATCGAAGTTAAGCAGTAACTGTTCGAGTGTTGGTGACTGGGAAACAGAGTTGCCAGATCACAATGGCCACATCACCAAACTCCTCAATTTTCATTACCAAATTCGTAAAGCTAGCATTTATTCTTCACTGATTATATATACAAGTGGAAATACATGTAATCACTCTTCATTTAATTAACAGCATGTTGATTATTTTCACGCTATGTTGGCTAGCAGATTAATCAGAGAGAGCAAACAATCCACCATCTCCATCCTGTGTATCCTCATACATGTGAAAAATCCGTTTGGTGATGCATTATTCTGATTCATTACCAAACGAATTTTTCATTACCAAATTGGCCCACATTTGGTAATGAAAAATACCAAATGGCAACCCAGACAGGGGAGGGGGGAGGAAGGAAGGGGTGAAGGGTCCGTGGTGTAACAGCTGGTCAGTGCCGCGCGGCAATTACAAATTACGGGTGGGATTTGGGGGGGGTCCGAAGGTCCAGGCCCACAATGTCCGGTAAGTGGGGTGTCCGGAAAGTGGGCGTCCAGAAAGTGGGCATCCAGAAAGTATGGGGATTACTGTGTGTATGTATGTATGTATATCTATATCTATCTGTCTATCTCTCTATCTAGCTCTATATATATATATATACTGTATATATATATACTGCATATATATGTACATACGGTATATTTTTTTTTTAGGTGCCTTATACATCTTTGCTGTCTCACAATCAAAGGATTGTTCAAGCATTTTCATACTGTATTAAAAAAAAAGGGGGGGGGGGTCCTACTTACCTGTCATCTGAAGCCTTGCCACCTCCTAGGAAACCATCACCTTGGGATAGCCATTATAAAACCATCTCCAGGCTACTTGGTCCTTGCATGTTCTTCTCACTCTTGCAGTTATTCACATTTTCCTTTCATTGTAGAGATGTATTTTTCCACTCATCTGCCATGTTTTGTTTTTTTTATGATGTCATTTTTGCACAAAATGCTTGCTCATAATACAAAGCATGAGCTTAAAGTTTTTTTTTTTTTTTTTTTTTTTTCTAACACCAAGTTTGTTCAGGGTTCAGATAGATTTTCTTAGTGAATCTGACACGTTATTTTGGTACTGTATTGGCTCAAGCCTCTTCCATTTTATGTGTAAGAAATTAATGGATACGTGAATTATAAGTGTTTTTTACGGAACAGATCTCAAGACTTTTCTTACCTGCATGTGAAGGAGAGCCACATCCCAGACATCATTGCCATGCTAGACAAGGAGTACGAGAAAAGGAAGACTTTAGGAGATTTTTGTCCGTGGATTCTGGATACTCTTGCAGATGGATCCAAAGTAAGTTTATTGTATAAATGAAGTTGCAGACATAATGGTACTTCAGTGAAGCACGCAGGAGTTGCTGCCATTAAGTTGTCCTCTATTCTTCTCAGCCCATTTTAGTTGTATTCTTATAGTGTGGTCAAACAGATGTTTAAATGGGGGTATGGGAGTTAAGTGTAGCTTTGATAACATGAGAAAGGGGAGAATAAATTTTGTCCTCATATTCCCATTTATATCATAAAAAGTGGAACAAAAAGTGGTGGGAATAAGAGCACTCCCCCCCCCCCCCCATTACTGACCTAGACACGGTAATTCCTCCTAAGCCATGGAATTTGTGTATTGCAGACCAACTGTTTCTCCAGTCATGTTTTATTCATCCATCCATCATCCAATCCTATGTCACCGCATGAGGAGCGTAGGAGCCTGGGGCTAGGCAAGTTGGTCCTGGCATTCAAGATGAGAGAGACCTCCCTTACTTATCCCTGAGTGGTATTATGCGAGCAATAAACCCCAACCACCCCATGGTTATAAACCTACACAGGTTCAATCTGATTGGAGTGCCTTAATTACCCGTTAAACCACCAGATGCCATAATTTGGTTATATGGTTACCACCCAGTGTAGTAAATGGTTTCCTGGTGTACAGGTAACCATTTGTCTTGTCACTCAGTGTAGTCACCCATAGGCTGAAGGAAGAGGAAAGAATGAAGGAAAGAAAGGCAGAAGAGGGAGTGTAAAGTCATCCGTAGGCAGAAGGAAGAGGAATGAATGACTTGAATATTCACATACCATATTGTGACTCAGCATTGCTTTACCAAAATTTACATGATGGATGAATTTTTAAAATCCACATATTATCGTACTGTAACTCAGCATTGCATCACCAAAATTTACATCATGGATGATGCTGTATGCTGATGACCTGGTGTTGACTACAGAGAATGAAGGGAGACAGAGGAAAGATTGAGGAAATAGGGAGACAGAATGGGGCACAAGGATTTGAGAATGAATGTGGATAAAACAGAAGTGGTGATTTCTAGGGCTGGTGGTGGTACTGTCAAAGCAAAGGGAATGTAGCCATGTGCACTGTGCCACAAGGGTGTGGGAAGTAACTGCATCACATGCAGGGTTTGTAATATGTGGATTCATAAGAGATGTACTGGTACTGTATTAGATGTAGGCTGCAAAATAATATAGTAGTAGTAGTTGTTCCCTAGGCAGTCTGGCCCAACAGCTCCGAGCCCCTTAGGAAGGCCATGGCCGAGACCGGGCTTTCCCACAGAGCTCTCAAAGAGTGTATGATGTGTTGTTGGCGTAGGTGATTGTGTGCAATGCAGTCTTCCATAATGTGCTTAATAGTATGGGGTGCTGTGTTGCATCCTGGACAGGCATCAGCGACGGAGTCATCCAGCCTCTTCTGGTAGCTTAAGAGGGCTGGATGGTGCCCCCACTCAGCCTGGCCAGGTGGACCCTGTCTTCACGAGGAAGATAGGATTCAGAAGGGTGGATGTCAGGAGGCCGTGCATGTTGATTTAGAAGGTGTGGTGTGTCAGTGAGAGCACATGGAGATTGAGAGATGTGAAAGGATTGATCGTGCAGAGAGTCTCTTGAGTGTGCAGAGGAGGAGTTTTGTTATTTGGGGGATGTGTTATATGCTGGAGGTGGGGCTGGAGCAACCTTTCTATCTCGGGTAAGGAGTTTTTGGAGGATGTTCAGGAAGCTGTTGCCACTCCTTCCATTGCAAGGGCTCTCCCTTCGTGCCAAGAGATCCTTGCATTTTGGCATTTGTTAGCAGTTAAGTGCTGTTTACTAGTGAGACCCGGGCAAAAAAAGAAGACAATATTCATAGGCTCAGACGTGCATAAATGGCAATGGTTAGATGGATGTGTAGTGTGCCCTTGAATGCAAGGCCTGGGGAGGCTAGGATTGTGATTGAAGAGTTGAGAGGAAGGATGGGACTTGAATATATTGTTGTGAGGATGAGGAGGGGTAGATGGAGATGGTTTGAGCATGTTGAGAGGATGGAAGGTGACATTTGAGTGCAGAAGATGAGAGGTATGAATGTTGAAGGTAGTTTGGAAGAGGCAGATCAGAAAAGACCTGGGATGAGGACTTAAAGTGTGCCCTTGGGAATGAGAGACTGAATATTGGGGCTGCCAGATATCGAGCAGTGTGGAGAGCCGCCATTAGGTGACCAAAGCCAATGTATGCAAGCATGTTGGAGCCTTTATAAACGATATGAGTGGCCGTGTGACGGTTCAAGTGAATGATCTACTGGACAGCTTTGGCATTCCCATTGTTTAAATGCCAAGTCAGATGATTCTAGAATGTGTCTTCTTATACAGAATAAAATTCTCAGGGAAAAAAAAAAATGGAGCATATCATCAACATAGTGATATAGCTCCTCCAATCACAACCTTCTTACCTTAACCTGTCCTATTACTCCAGTATGGCCTGTGGACCCTCCAAAGAAACATCAGTGTGGGACTTTGGAGCTGCTAATTGGGGGCCCTCAGGCAGTACTTCTTTGATTTTCCATCCATCCATCCATCATCCAATCCTACGTCCATGAGGAGCATAGGAGCCTGGGGCTAGGCAATTTGGTCCTGACATTTAGCCTCACTCATCCCAAAGTGGCATTACATGGGCAACAAACCCCAACCACCCCTTGGATATAAACCTTCACGGGCTCAATCCAATTGGAGCGCCGTAACTACCCACTAAACCACTAGGCGCCAGAATTTGGTTATATTGTTACCACCCAGCATAGTAAATGGTTTCCTGGTGTACAGGAAACCATTTGGCTTGTCAATCAGTGTAGAGTCATCCACAGGCAGAAGGAAGAGGAAAGAATGAAGGAAAGAAAGACAGAAGAAGGAGTGTAAAGTCACCCATAGGCAGAAGGACAAGGAAAGGACGAAGGAAAGAAAGACAGAAGAGGATGGAAGGAAAGAAGGATGGGGGAGAGGAAAGGGCAGACACCTGAGAGAAGTACTACATTGAGTGAGTGGATGGTGAGTGCCCCCACCTACCACATTTCCCTGGAATAATTTTTGCTTCCAAGGCCAGGAACCATCTGAGTGTGCCTTGCGCATTACGGAGGTTATTCTCTCAGTCATGAAAGCATACCTTCCTTTCTCATATTCTTTGACTAATGCAAAAAAGCCTTGGTTTAATCACACATGCTTTAATGCTGTCCACAACAAGGAGAGGGCCCATAAAAGGTACCGGAGCCAACCCACCTGTGAATCACATCTTTTTTATGTTTCTGCCTGGAATCATGCTAAGTCTGTTCTTCTCTCTGCTAAAAATAATTTCATCCATACTAAATGCTCTCAACACTCCCAACATGAATTCTTCTCACTCATTCTGGCAGCTTGCCGGAAACCTTTCTGACAACTTTACCTCATAATCCTTCTCTCCTCTTTTCTCCTCTGATGGCTCTGTAGCCATTTCTTCTAATGATAAAGCAGATCTCTTCACTCAGACATTCTCCTCCAATTCCACCTTAGACGATTCCGGTGCTGTTCCTCCACAGCTTCCTCCCTCTGACTTCCTCATGGCTGACATTAAAATTTCTTCAGCTGATGTATTTTCTACCATCGCTGACCTCAGTACTAACAAGGCATATGGGTCTGATGGGGGTCCCTCCTGTTGTCCTCAAGAACTTGGCATCTATGCTTACACCCTGCCTAGATAAACTCTTAAGCCTCTGTCTGTCAACTTGTACCTTTCCTTCTTGCTGAAAGTTTGCTCTCATTCAGCCAGTTCCAAAGAAGGTTGACCATTCCCAACCCTCTAACTAGCACCCAATTGCTTTAACATCCTGTATCTTAAAAGTTTTCGAAGCTGCTCTAACAGAAAAATTTTAAAGTATCTTTCCTATCACAAACTTCTTTCGGATCATCAGTATGGGTTCCGTCAGGGACGTTCCACTGGCGATCTTCTCACCTACCTTTCAGACTCCTGGTCATCCTTCTTTTGGGACTTAGGGAAAAGCCATGCCATTGCACTTGACATTTCAAAGGCTGCATAAATCTTTAGTTTCCAAATGGCCCTCTTACAGTCTCTATCCTTCTCTCTGTGCCTTCATCTGTGGCTTCCTTTCTGGTCGTTCTATATCCGCTGTTGTAGGCGGCCACCCTTCTTCTAGTACTATCAGCAGTGGTGTTTCTCAGGGTTCTGTCCTATCACCAACTCTCTTCATTTTATTCATCAGTGACTTTCTAAGCTGTACATCTAACCCTATCCACTGATACGCTGATGATTCCACCCTTCACCTTTCCATTCAGTTCTCACAGTGTCCATCACAGCAGTTACTTCAACAAACAGGGGATGAGGCATTGGCACACCTAATATCTGACTTGGCTCATATCACTGACAGGGGTAAAAGTAATCTTTTTGTTTTTAATAAATCAAAGACTCAGTTCTTACACCTATCAACCCTACAAAATCTTCCACAGGAGTACCCACTAATGTTTAATAATATGCAGCTCAACCCTGTATCATCCCTAAACATACTTGGGTGCATCCTTCTCTCAGGATTTACCTTGGAATGATCATATTACATTCATCCATCCATCCATCATCCAATCCTGCATTATCCTGTGAGGAACGCAGGAGCCTGGGGCTTGGTAAGTTGGTTGTGACATTTAAGATGACAGTGACCAGCCTCACTCATCCCTTGAGTGGCATTTTGTGAGCAATAATCCCCAACCACCCCATGGATATAAATCTACACAGGCTCAATCCAATTGGAACACCTTAATTACCTGCCAAACCACCAGGCACCATAATTTGGTTATATGGTTACTACCCAGCATAGTAAATGGTTTCCTGGTGTAAAGGAAGCCATTTGGCTTGTCACTCAGTGTAGAGTCACCCACTGGCAGAAGGAAGAGGAATGAATGAAGGAGAGGAAGACAGAAGAGGGAGTGTAAAGTCACCCATAGGCAGCAGGAAGAGGAAAGAATTAAGGAAAGACAGACGAGGAAGGAAGAGAGGACGGGGCAGACACCCAAAGGAGCTCTACATCTCATGTAAAACCTACATCCAAGAGATTAGGTGTGCTAACCTGACTCCATACCTTCTTTCCCCCTGCACAGTTGTTGACTTTATACATGGGTTTTATTCACCCCTGTGTAGAGTACAACTCATATGTGTGGGGGGGGCTTGGCTCCCCACATTCAGCTCTTCTCAACAAGGTGGAGTCAAAGGCTTTTCGTCTAATTAACTCTCCTCCTCTTACTGGCTTTCTTCAACCTTTGTTTCTTCGCCGCACTGTTACATCATTATCTCTTTTCTATCGGTACTTCAGTGGTCACTGCTCGTCTGAACTGTCTGCTTGCATCCCTCCACTTCTACGACAGGTGCATAGCACCCGTCTGGCAACAAACTCTCATCCCTTTTCTGTCCAGCTCTCTGATGCAAGAGTTATCCGTTATTCCCAGTCCTTCATTTATGCGACTGGTCAACTCTAGAACTGTCTCCCTCTGTCTATATTTCCTATTTCCTATAATCTCCAGTCTTTCAGATGCAGTGTGTCCAAGCATCTCGAAATGAATGGATCTTGAAAATGACTTTCTTCTTCTTCTTCTTCTCTCTCTCTCTCTCTCTCTCTCTTTTTTTTTTTTTTTTTAAGAGAATTGTTTTCAGGCTCTGGCCTTTTGTTCCTTCTTCCTAGCATTAAAAAAAAATAAAAAAAAAAAAAAAGAAAAGAAAGAAAGAAAGAAAGAAAGAAATATTGCTACTTTCTTACTGCTAACCATCATGTTTGGGTGCTGGATGGATGTAATTACAGTACAGTAGACCCTCACCAAATGTTCCTGTTCTGGTGGAGTGTGGATTACTGCATGGACGCTACCTAGATATGAAAGTCCAGGATGATGTTCCACATTCCACGTTCCACACTCCACCAGACTCCTCCAACCATACACGACAGCCCGCTCGCTGTGGGAGTTAGCAAGCGACTGGTCGCCCTGCACCACGCCAGGCAGATGCCACAACGCACCACACACAATCGTGGCACCTCTCGGCCGCTCTCGGCTTTCCCCCTCGGCTCGCTCTCGGCTTTCCCCCTCGGCTCGCTCGGCCGTCCGCGTCTCTAGTTGCTAGAAGTTGCTCGCTAGTTGACCCACTCCTCACCGCACTGGCTTGAACTCTCCTTATCTCGCCTCTCGCACACGAGAGCGAGACTCTTGCCAGTTTGCGTTTGAAGATGGAGATATCTTGCACACCACAGGGCGAGATAACTGCCAGTTTGTGCTTAAGATAGGAATCTCGCACTGGCAGAATAATGGGAGGAATTAATATGCACCACTCCAGTTTATCTGCTCCACTTAACTCACTGGTAATTAGTCCCCTTACAACAGTAGAGTAAGATTTTCTGTTTCACCTTCAGGAACGAGCGATTGCAAGGGTTACTGGTTCACAGCATAAATCCCTTTAGCACGTATCGTATCCCAGCACTGAACACCAATTTAATGTATCGGTACACGGCTAGCACTAAATATCGTGCCACCGCTAGCACCAATAAAATGTATCGTCGCACTGCTGGCCACCAATTTAATGTATCGGTACACGGCTAGCACTAAATATCGTGCCACCGCTAGCACCAATAAAATAATGTAGCCGTTATGGAGTAGCAGTTGACTACATATTAAGTGTTCTGCTGTATAGTATAACTAGACCACCGTGTTGGATCGACGACACTGTCTGTAGTACACGTCAGCCACTCGCCGTCACTGCCCGACACTTCCCACCAAAGGTTCTCTGCCACGAGAAGGTGGAAGCTGGTCTGTTATTAAGTGGTAGCGTAAGGTGACAGAAATGAGCAGATTAAATCTCTCTTTATTGGGCACAGAATAATATAACTGCGACCCGAGAGATATGTAGGAGCGACACAACCTCCCTTTATAACTGTAAAACGGCCTCTGACGCTGTACAGTCACCGAGCGGACAAGGGCGCGGTGCTGAGGTCAGCTAAAAAGTGAGGTGGCGAGCATTACATATACTCTGGGCTTATGCAAAAAGTAGAGATAAATGACAACTCTACTAGCACATTATACACCTCTATAAAATGGTATTAAGTACATTCACATATACCAACATAATAAATGGTTCCCCAGGACTTTACACTTACGCACTTATTCAGATATCTTTTCACTTCTCCTAACCTTCTTTTTATAATTGAAACAGGGTGGCCCTTGTGGTCTGCCATCCACCTTCTTCCTATACCACAGCTAACAGCGAAATGATATTTGGTTGTTCATCATTCACACTTCATTACACACTGTTAATTATGACTAAACAGTTTTAAAAATTATTATGTAAAATGTGTGATACTACAACTTCATATGGAAAAAGATGTTGACACCAGAACATTCCCCTGTAATGTATAGTGGATATTGGATTTAACGAAAGCCAGGAAGACCTTTGAAATTTCATAGGCTACAACAAACAGTGTTCATTAAATGAGGTGCAGTGGGTCACAGTACTTATGTTTTCTACCCATTTTACTCCAGCCTGGCCTGAAATTTCCCTCTCCCCATCATTATTGCTGAGTTGTAATAACAGACTATAGTAATACTGTACTAGTCGTGAAGAATTATCAATAACCCTGCTGTTATAAATAAACTACCTCCCCCACAAGTAAGAAGGAATGTTGCCTCCCTTGCATTATTTTTCAGATATTTTTATGGCAAATGCTCAGACGAAGTTGTGTCCATTGTGCCACCTCTCGATACCTTCCCTTGTGCTGCATGGGCATCTGGTAGCACTCATGACTGAAATGTCACACAGCCATATTGCAGAACTTCTGCCTATTAGATTTCTTTTATTCCTCGAACTGCATCTCCCTGGAACTCTCTTTCCTGAGTTTTTCCCAAAAAACTTCAACCTACAGTTGTTCAAGTCCAACTGTTACAGGTATTTTATGAATGGAGGACGTCGGTAATCTGTCTGTCTATCAATGTATTGCCAGACGCCTTAATCCCGCACGGGGTGGGCACAAACAAATTGCCTCCATGTCGCCCTGTCCCCCGCCATTTCATTGCCCCGTTTCCAGCTCACATCCCCCTCCCTCATATACCTCACCACTCCATCCCTCCATCTCATCCTCGGCCTCCCCCTCCCTTTCCCCCTCTCCACCTCACATACACTCTCCTCATCAGTCTCTCACCCTCCATCCTCTCCTCATGGCCAAACCGCCTCAGTGTGTTCCTCCTAACGCTTCCTATCATATCCACATCCACACCACAACGCACCTTTATATCCTCATTTGTCAGCCTGTCTCTCCATGTGACTCCACAGGCTCGTCTTAAATAACTCATTTCCACTGCTCTCACTCTTGACTTGTGTCCTTCAAACAACATCCAAGCTTCACTTCCATATGTCAGAGTTGGTATCACAATACTGTCATGCAGCAACTTTTTCACTTCCATGCTCACTTCCCTATTTCTTATCACTGCTTTCAAGGAACCAGCAACCTTTCTTCCTTGTTGCACCCTTTCAAGCACTTCACCCTCCAAACTTCCATCTTTACTCATCACACTCCCCAAGTACTTAAACGTACTCACATTTTCCATTTCCTCACCATCCAATCTCACTGTACATTCACTGACTTCACCTCTCTCAAAGACCGTCACTTTACTCTTCCCTACATTCACGTTTAGATTCCGTTTCGTACACTCCCTCCCAAACTCATCCACCAAGCCTTGCAGCTCCCCGTGTTCACTTAACAACACCGTATCATCTGCAAACAACAGTACAGGGAGTTTCCAAACACTACCCTCTCTCACTAGGGCCACTCCAACATTTACTGCCCTACCTTGTATCTCTTTTATTACCCCATCCATGTCCAGATTGAACAACAATGTAGACATGACACATCCCTGTTTCAACCCAACCTTCAAAGAGAAAAATTCACTCAGTTCACCAGCCACACTCACTGCAGCCTAAGCACCCTCATAGCCTACATACTCTTCACAGCATTCAACAACTTCCCATCCACTCCATATATTCTTAATACTTTCCACAATCCTTGACTATCCACCCTGTCATATGCTTTCTCCAAATCCATGAGGGCCGCATACAACTTCTTTCCCTTCTCTAGAAACTTTTCCACTAAAGATCTAATAATGAATATCTGATCTACACAACCTTCCTAAAGCCTCCCTGTTCCTCTCCAACTAATTCCTCTGTTATTTCCCTAACTCAGTCAATAAATATCCTACCATACACTTTTCCTATTACACTAAGAAGACAAATGCCCGTATGATTACCACACACGTCTTTTTCCCCTTTTCCTTTGTACACGGGAATAATTATACCTGACTAATCTGGTATATGGATTATTTATTTATTTATTTTTTTCCTTCCTCTGTTCTGTTATTTAAAAAGAAAAAAAAAAAAAAAAAAAAAAAAAAAAACAAAGTCTGAAATAAGCTGGAAAAGGGCAAAATTGTGGGATAAGTTAGTGCAAAATGGGTATACAGTAAACTCAGGTATCTGACATACTGTACTTCATTCAAGCCCTACACCAAATAACGTGAAATGGCGGATATTTCATTGTACCCCCTATTGGCTCAGTATACAGCATTAAACCGAGTACTGTATTACGTCACAATCCATCTTGACCCTCTATCCTAAAAACTTTTCCAAGAGTGACTGATTCAGAGGAGAGATTGAGACAGTTGGTAGAGGAGTTTGGAAGGGTGTGTGAAAGGAGGAAATTGAAAGTAAATGAGAATAAGAGTAAAGTGATGAAGTGTACGAGGTTGATAGATGGTAGAGGGATGAATATAGTTTTGAATGGTGAGTTGCTTGAGGAGGTAGATTGTTTTAAATATCTAGGGTCACATGTTGCTGTGGATGGAAGAATAGATGCAGAAGTGAAGTTTAGAATAAATGAAGTAGGAAAGGTGCTGGGAGGAATGAAAAAAGTGTTTAAATGTCGTTCGCTTAGAATGGACGTAAAGAGAAGGCTGTATGAGGGTGTTGTGGTACCGACTGCATTATATGGGGCTGAAACATGGAATATGGGTGTAGCAGAGAGGAAAAGTTTGAATGTAATGGAGATGAGATGTCTGAGGAGTATGTGTGGAGTGACGCGTATGGATCGAGTGCGAAATGATGAAGTGCGAAGGAGAACTGGAGTTGTTCGGGAAATGGCTGGTAGAGTTGAGCAGAGGGTGTTGCAATGGTTTGGGCATATGGAGAGAATGGATAATGAGCGATTGGTGAAAAAGATAACTAGATCTGATGTGAGAGGTGTAAGGCTGAGAGGAAGATCACGAATAGGATGGATGGACAGTGTGAAGAGAGCGCTGGATGCGAGAGGGATGTCTGTTGAGCAAGGAAGAGTGGCTGTGCGTGACAGAAATAAATGGAGAGAAATTGTGAATGAATAAGTGATGACGCAGCCCTGAGTGGATATTCTCCCGCATTTGGTGTGATCAGCTAGTCAGGTCAGATGCGGGTAAGGGGATGGGTCTGTTATGATGTGGCAGGGGTAAACCAGTTCTGCTGTCGGGCCCTGCTGTGGATGTCACTGATTGCATTGCGCAGTTGACCCTTGCGCGGTGTGATGCAGTGAGGATCTGTCCGTTCTCCCCTTTGGGGCTAAGATGCGAATGAATGTGTTTGAATGGATGAGTAAATGGAGAGTGAGTCGTCCTGTCTCGGCTACCTCCCTTTCCTTGGGGGAAGCAGCCTTGGTATATAGATATAGATAGATAGATAGAAAAAATGAAAATTAAGCGTAAAGTACAATGAAGTAATGGTACAATACAGTATTACAGCGCTGGTTAGCTACTGTTTACAAGCTGGTTGACACACCTTGATGCTAGATATTGCATAGAACTGCCAGTTACATCCAATTTCGGCACCGGATATTGCTTTATTACAGCCAAGCCAGCAGCGCCGGATATTGCTTTGGGCCAGATATTGTGATAACGGATAATTGAGAGTTTGTTGTTGTTCACATTTTTTGTACTAGAGTATGCTGTTTTACTCATTTATATTGAAACATGTTCTTGAAATCCCACCTCACATGGGGACCCTCGGATATAACAGACTGGCGGCTTTACCAGACCTGGCTTTGGCTTTCCCCCCAGTTTGTCTGTTATAGCAAGGGCCTACTGTACCTTTAAATTTGATGCAGTGTTGACTGAGTTAGCACCCTGTCATATTTCATCCACATTCTTCTGTTTTCTGCTGTTATTACACTGCATAGAGTGCCCTTTTACATCTCATTGTATTACAGTGTCAATAACCATATAAGCCAGTTACGACGCCTGGTGGTTTAGTGAGTAATTAAAGTGTTCCAGTCGGATTGAGCCAGTGCAGGTTTATATCCAAGGGGTAGTTCGAGTGCATTACTTATGTAATGCCACTCAGGGATGAGTGAGGTTGGTCACTTTCATCTTAACCCTTTAACCGCGGGTATTGTTTTGGTCTGACTGTCCTCTCCCGCGGGGGTTTCAGCCAAATGTAAACAAACCTTTAAACCTTAATAACTCTGCACAGAATAAAGCTAGAGAAAAAAATAAGGTACCATTAGAAAGTACTAACCTTCAGCTTTCCATTGATGTAGGTTTCATGACTTTGTTGACTTTCACAGGACGGGCAGTGCCGTTAGAAGTGAGGGGTGTAAAATCACTATTTTTCGCTCACACATCATTACCTTCGCTCATACACCATTACCAAATGCCAACCTCATTCTGATAATAATACTATAAACATATATGAACACTGCACATACGATAAACACCCACTCTGTGTTCACTGAGGCAGGTAAAGGCACTGTAATTACCTGCACTTCACTGCCACATCAGCGGTGTTGTAATCACTATTTTTCGCTCACACACCATTACCAAATGCCAACCTCATTCTGATAATAATACTATAAACATATATGAACACTGCACATACGATAAACACCCACTCTGTGTTCACTGAGGCAGGTAAAAGGCACTGTAATTGCCTGCACTTCACTGCCACATCAGCGGTGTTGTAATCACTATTTTTCGCTCACACACCATTACCAAATGCCAATCACATTCTGATAATAATACTATAAACATATATGAACACTGCACATACGATAAACACCCACTCTGTGTTCACTGAGACAGGTAAAAGGCACTGTAATTGCCTGCACTTCACTGCCACATCAACATGTGTTGTCACTCACACAGCTGGACAGATACTGATGCGCGCTTGGTCAGGGGTGGGGTGGGGGGCCCAGGGGGTGGGAGGTGGGGCCCCAGGGGGGGGAAGAGGGAGGTGGGGGTCGGCTGGAGTGAAAGAACTTAATAGCTACTCTCCCTTGAAACAATTGGCGCACGGAAAAAACGCGGGGTATTCAAAATATTCACAAACATTCGAGAATGACACCCGCGGTTTGGTCCAGTTTTTGCAACGTCATTCTGGAATGACACCCGCGGTTAAAGGGTTAAATGTCAGGACCAACTTGCCTAACCCTGGGCTCCTACACTCCTCATGGGGCAACATAGGATTGGATGATGGATGGATAGATATACTTGCCACTTTATCATTATGGCCATTATGCATCAGCAAATCTCTAATGATGTTGATTAGGTACAGTAGTAGAAAGGTACAGAAATCTGATGTTGGTAGATGAAAATACTGGGGATAGTGAATATTCTTCTCTTGTTAGAAGATCTTGATGACCCAGAAGTGACAAAGTTCATGGGCTTTGATGTTTGCTTCCTTGTCATTTTCTTAGCTCATGATAACTTTTTTTTTTTTCCCACTCACTTTGGTCATGTTGTTTTGAACAAGGATTTTTTTTTAGTCATAGTCCTTTTTTCCACTCTGCTGTTGTAATTCCATTTGTCCATGCTTTCAAGCCTATTTTCCTTGAACAAGTTATTGCTCTCAATCTTTCCCACCTACATTTTATCACATTCACCTGCCTCAATAGTGTTGTTATCTTTGCCATGTTTTCATTTTCTATTTTACAGAAGAAATATGTGCAGCATGTGATGTGGTGTGTGGAAGGAAGAGAAGACGGAGGGGGGTGCAAGGAACAGCGTGGTGGACTGAAGAGGTGAAACGGGCTGTGGCACAAAAGAAGAAAGCATACAATGAATGGATGAGAAATAGGGGCGTGGAAGAAGTTGAGAGGCGGAAGAGAGAGTTATATGTAGAAAGAAAGAGAGAGGTGAAAAGATTAGTAAGAGAGAGTAAGAAGAGAGTGGATGAGGAATTTGGAAGGAATTTGAGTTTAAAGTGGAGGGACTGTAAGAAAATGTTCTGGAAAGAGGTGAAAAGAGTAAGACAGGGTGGAAGTGAAGTTAGCAGGGGAGTGAAAGATAAAAATGGTAGATTACTAGTGGAGAAGGGAGAAAAAGTGTGCAGATGGAGAGAACACTTTAAGGAATTGTTGAACGTGGAGGATGGAAGTAATGCGAGTATAAGTGGCTGGGGAATGGCTGGAAGAAGGAGGGAGGTGAGAAGACAGGAAGAAATCAGTAGGATAGAAGTTGTGGAAGCAATGAAGAAAGTTAAATCAGGGAATGCCCCAGGAATTGATGGAGTGTGTGGTGAAATGCTGAAGCATGGGGGAGAGATAGTAGTAGAATGGATGTGGAAGATGTGCAGATTGGCCTGGGAGGAAGGTAGAGTCCCGGAGGATTGGAAGTCAGGTATAATTATTCCCTTGTACAAAGGAAAAGGGGAAAAAGAAGTGTGTGGTAGTCATAGGGGCATTTGTCTTCTTAGTATAATAGGAAAAGTGTATGGTAGGATACTTATTGACAGAGTTAGAGAAAGAACAGAGAAATTAGTTGGAGAAGAACAGGGAGACTTTAGGAAGGGAAGAGGTTGTGTAGATCAGATATTCATTCTCAGATCTTTAGTGGAAAAGTTTCTAGAGAAGGGAAAGAAGTTGTATTCGGCTTTCATGGATTTGGAGAAAGCATATGACAGGGTGGATAGACTAGGATTGTGGAAAGTGTTAAGAATATATGGAATAGATGGGAAGTTGTTGAATGCTGTGAAGAGTATGTACGATGGTGCAAAGGCTGCAGTGCGTGTGGATGGTGAACTAAGTGAATTTTTCTCTTTGAAAGTTGGTTTGAAACAGGGATGTGTCATGTCTCCATGGTTGTTCAATCTGTACATGGATGGGGTAATAAAAGAGGTACAAGGTAGGGTAGTGGATGTTGGAGTGGCCCTGGTGAGAGAGGATTGTGTTTGGAAACTCCCTGTACTGTTGTTTGCAGATGATACCGTGTTGTTGAGTGAAGACGAAGGGGAGCTGCAAGGCTTGGTGGATGAGTTTGAGAGAGTGTGTAAGAAACGGAATCTAAAGGTGAATGTAGGGAAGAGTAAAGTGATGGTCTTTGAGAGAGGTGAAGTCAGTGAATGTACAGCGAGGTTGGATGGTGAGGAATTGGAAAATGTGAGTACGTTTAAGTACTTGGGTAGTGTGATGAGTAAGGATGGAGGTTTGGAGGGTGAAGTGCTTGAAAGGGTACAGCAGGGAAGAAAGGTTGCTGGTTCTTTGAAAGCAGTGATAAGAAACAGGGAAGTGAGCATGGAAGTGAAAAAGTTACTACATGACAGTATTGTGATACCAACTCTAACGTACGGAAGTGAAGCTTGGACGTTGTTGGAAGGACACAAGTCAAGAGTGAGAGCCGTGGAAATGAGTTATTTAAGAGGAGCCTGTGGAGTCACATGGAGAGACAGGCTGACGAATGAGGATATAAAGGAGCGTTGTGGTGTGGATGTGGATGTAATAGGAAGCGTTATGAGGAACACACTGAGGTGGTTTGGCCATGTGGAGAGGATGGAGGGTGAAAGACTGACGAAGAGAGTGTATGTGAGTGAGGTGGAGGGGGAAAGAGGGAGGGGGAGGCCGAGGATGAGATGGAGAGATGGGGTGGAGAGGTATATGAGAGAAGGGGGTGTAAGTTGGGAGCAGGGGAGTGAAATGGCGGGGGACAGGGCGACTTGGAGGCGATTTGTTTGTGGCCACCCCAAACGGGATTGAGGCGTCTGGCAATAGATAGATAGATAGATATTTTGTGGATAATGTCTTGTATGCTGGGTAGTGCTACTGTCAGGTGCCTCTAGACTGAGTGACAAGCAAAATTATTTCCTATAACTCAGAAAACCATTTAGTGTGCTGGATGATAACCATATACTGTATCTAGATGGATGCCTGGTGGTCATGGAGATGATGACATTGAAACTGGATGTCACATGTAATGGTTTATAGAGTATATGCGAAGTGTGATTGGGGAATATTGGTCATATAATACTGTACTACCCAGGCAAACAACTGGTCACTGTCATTGTAAATGGTGGGACTAAGTAGCTTAACCCTGTATACCCATGCTCATGGTGGGACAATAAAGGAATGGATGATATATGTTTTAACCCTCTCCATTAAGATATAGAAAACTGGAACAGTATATGTCGTGTAATGAACAGGATATGTTGTGTAATGATGATGACTGGAAGATTCAGTCATCCAAATATTAATTTGGTGTTTTGTTCACTTGTGTGTTAAGGTATACCTGAATGTGACAGAAGGGTTTCATCAGTGGGAGAGTCCAGGAGAGGAATTAGAATGCAGAATCTGTTATCTCACACACCAGGATGTGAGCCAGGCTGTGTCTTCACTTAGGCAACAAGAGGATTACAACACTCAGGTGGGTCATTCATGGTCACATTAACTCCTAGAATACAATGATGTCTTTTTCATTTTAATCAGATTTACCTCCCGATGAGTTTATTCAGCTAAGGAAGGACCTTCTGTAATAATGGAGTTAATACAAGGTTATGCCTAGCCCCTCAAGTGTGAAAAGTCTCCCTTAAGTTGAATAAGATAGTCTGGTGATAGAACAGGTAAAATAAAATGACACACTTTTGGTAAGGAGGTTAAAATAATTGAGGGACACAGAGTTTTGGATGGAAAGAAAGTGATTGAATCTAATATGTTCTCTGAGAACAACACCTGAGAGTTATTCTTGAAAGCTATATGCAGTATTAAGTGATCTGGAATTTGCTGGAACAGGGTGGATTTAGAAGTGACAAAAATGTGTGGATCAGATATGGTATTTGCAGTATGACATAGTGGAGAAATCATGGTAGTACTATCAGATATTAATGATGTGTTTGGATCTGGGAAAGGCATACTCTGTAATAAGATGATTGGGGAAGGTTTTACACATGCAGTAAACGTGTGGGTGAGAAACCGTTGAATGCTGTAATAAATGTTTATGATAGTAGTGAAGTAGATGAAATGTCTGATTAATTGGTTCATTTTCAGTGTTGGAGTGAGACAAGGCTGTGTGATGTCCCCATGGTTGTTCAGTGTATATATAGAACTGAATATTGATGAGGTTATAAGGTAGTTCAGAACTAGAGTTATGGAATGGGGTTGGGGTTGGGGTTGGTGCATGGTAAGGATGAGAGTTTTTCAGATCTGATGACTGCAGATGATGCTCTGCTGTTTACTAATTGTGAACCTATTCAGAGTGTTGTGAAAATATATGAGTGGCAAGGATTGAAAGTAAATGTAAATAGAATTAAAAAGGTGATTGTTGAGAGGTGGCTTTCACTGTGTTGTGCCTGGAAATGGAGTAAAACAAGTTGGTGAAGAAGTCTAACCCTCTCAGTTTAGTGATATCCTTTTAATTTTGTTCTAGTCATCTTCAGACAGATTTATTCAAGTTAGGAGAGACTTTTCCAAACTGAAGGGGCTAGATATAGCCCTCAGTAACCTCTTTATGGATAGGGGCAGTCACTTAAGGTGAAAAAAATTGTGCTGTGGTGATGCATTAAATATGAAATACATCGGTGGACTGAATGGGTCAAGTACCGTGGTGTAATAACAGAAAAGAAAGATAGACATCCCTACATTTATTATTTATTTATTTATTTTTTTTAATGCAAGAAAGAAGGAACCAAAAGTCAGGAACCCGCAAACCATTCCATCCAAGAAAAAACAAAAACAATACAAAAGAGAGCCAAATTCAAGATCCATTCATTTCGAGATGCCTGGACACACAGCGTTTGAAAGACTGGAGATCATAGGAAGTAGGAAATACAGACAGAGGGAGACAGTTCCATAGTTGACCTGTTGCATAAATGAAGGACTGGGAGTAACAGTTAACTCTTGCAATAGAGAGTTGGACAGAAAAGGGATGAGGGTTTGTTGCTAGACGGGTGTTATGCACCCGTCGTAAAGGTGGAGGGATGCAAGCAGACAGTTCGGAGGAACAGTGACCATTGAAGTAGCGATAGAAAAGAGATAAAGATGCAACAGTGCAGCGAAGAGACAGAGGTTGAAGAGAGCCAGTAAGTTGATAAGACAAAAAGCCTCTGACCACCCCATTGAGAAGAGCTGTATGTGGGGAACCTCCCCACACATGAGAGCTGTACTTTAAACAGGAGCGAATAAAACCTGTGTATAAAGTCAACAACTGTACCGGGGTAAAGAAGGTACGGAGTCAGCTTAGCACACCTAATCTCTTGGAAGCAGATTTTACAAGAGATGCAATATGATCTTTCCAAGATAAATTCCGAGTGAATGAAACCCCAAGCTTGTTCAAGGATGATGCAGGGTTAAGCTGAATATTATTAAACATTAGTGGGTCCTCCTGAGGAAGATTGTGTCAGGTTGATAGGTGTAAAAACTGAGTTTTTGATGCTTTAAAAACAACAAGATTATTTTTACCCTAGTCAGAGATATGAGCCAAGTCAGACATTAGGTGTCCCATAGCTCTCATCCCTTGTTTGTTGAAGTAACTGTTGAGATGGATGTTGTGGGAACCGAATGGAAAGGTGAAGGGTGGAATCATCAGCGTAGGAGTGGATAGGGTTAGATGTACAGCTTAGAAGGTCATTGATGAATAAAAGGAAGAGAGTTGGCGATAGGACAGAACCCTGAGAAACACCACTGTTGATAGATCTAGGAGAAGAACAATGGCCGTCTGCAACAGCGGCTATAGTGTGTTGGCGTTATTTGTTGGTAGTAAACTGCATAGCCCCGGGCTCCTACGCTCCTCATGGGGCAATGTAGGATTGGATGATGGATGGATGGATGGATGAAAAGAAGACAGAGTTAAGGGGGAGTTGCATGAGGAGCATATGGCATTACAAGCTGAGAGGTGAAAAAATGAAAGTTTGCAGACAAGTAGAGTGGATGTAGTTCAAACAGATGAAATACACGGAGAGTGAAAGATTTCCAAAGAGTGTCTAGAAGCAAAACTGAAGGGAGAATGAGTGATCATTCCCTCTTAAAGGCTCCAGCTTGCTTGCATGTATTGGCATTGATCACCTAATGGTGGCTGTCCACGCTAATTGATCTTTGGCAGCCTCCCTGTTCAGTCCCGTATCCTTGAGGTCACGCTCTGTGACCTCGTCCTAGGTATTTTTCGGTCTGCCTCTTGTATCCCTACCCCCCAACAGTAACATTTCTCACTTCTGAACCCAGATGTCATCCCATCCTCTCCACATGCCCAAACCATCACAATCAATCTCTCCTCATCACAACACCAATGCACTCCAGTCCCATCGTTCCTCTAAATCTTCCATCAGAAACATAGCGCACCCCCCAGGCCTGGCATTGAAGACGCACTGAACATCCACTTCATCACTGTCATTTTTGTAACATTTGTCAGCCTTCAAATATTCTATTCCTTTACTGCCCAGGTCTCACTACCATACAACATTACAGTTCTAACACATGCTGCATACAAAGATCTCATAGCATGGAGGGAGAGCCCTCTCATTGTCAGGAGAGGCAGTATCTCCCTGAACTTCTTCCAACCACTCCTCACTGTAGCCATAGGCCCAGCCCCACCTCCAGCACATAACATGTCTCCCAAATGACAGAACTCTTCCACACTCTCCAGAAACTCACCAGCAAGATCGGTCTTTTCATGCCTGACAATCTCTACGTTCTCTCCCCAGCACACCGCACACATGAGGTCAGCATTATTTTGTAGTTTTCCTGTAGTACCATTACATCTCTTAGTCACCCACTTATCACAAACACTGTACAAGATGGAATTGCTTCCCACGCCCTTGTGGCAAACCGCACATGGCCACTCTCCGTCTGCTTTGACGGTACTGCCACCATCCGTGGATATCATCACTCTTTTATCTGCATTTACTCTCAAGTGCTTGTGCCCCATACCATCTCTCCACTTCCTGAGTCTTTCCTCTGCTTCCTTTTACTCTCTGCAATCAACATCAAATCATCAGCATGCAGCTTCTCCCACAGGAGTCCATTTCTAAAGTCATGTGAGAGGGCTTCAAGCACCATGATAAACAACAAAGAGCTCAAGATTGACCCTTGATGCACACCAACATTCATGAAAAACTCATCACTCAAATCTTCATTCACTTTCACCTGAGTGCTAGCACTCACATACCTATAACCACTCTACCCAGCCACTCCTTGATCCCAAGCTTTCTCTTTGTCCATTTCACCTCCTACCTAGAAACTTTGTCAAAGACCTCCTCCAAATCAACAAAAGCAAAGTACAGGTCCCTTTTCTTTCCCAGATATTTTTCCTGAAGCTTTTGAACAAAGAATATGGCATCAATAATCTATTTGCCTGCCATAAACCCAAACTCCATCTCATCAGTACCCACTCCTCTAAACATACCTGTTTGAACTCTCTCCATTATGCTCATTATCTTGTCCAAAAGTTATCATCATCATCATCATCATCATCATCATCCGGACCTCCTTTCCCACCCTAGGGCAGGGTGAGGAGTAGCAACATCCAGACAACCCAAGTTTGCCCAGTCCAATAGGCCACACCTCCATTTACTCATCATTCAAGCCCCTGGAATCCTAGCTGTATATGATACCCCAAAAGCTTTAACCACATTCTGTAGCTTCACATCAACATATTTGATACAGCCAATCCGAACACTGTCACATTAAAAAGGGGTGCCAAATCCCTGATCATGCTTTTCTACTTACAACTGTCATCCAGCCAGCTCTATCTCTTGTCAGTCCCCTAGCCTCACTGATTTCCATACTTCTCCTCCTCACACACCCATCCACCATATTCCTTCACCTTCTCCTTGGCCTACCTCACCTCCTTCCTCCTTCAGATTTACCCAGATATTCCTTTTTCATCACTTTATTTTTATCCATTCTCTCCACATGACCATACCATCTCAGTACACTCTCTTCGATTCTGGTGTCCACAGGCTTCCCCACTCCGCATCTTTCACGAATCACATTATTTCATATCCTATCCACTCTCTGTACTCCACATATATTCCTCAGCAGTCCCATCTCTCCTGCTGTCACTCTTGACTTTTCATATTTGTGCCGTACCATAGTCTCACATCCATATGTTAAAGTTGGCACTAACACTCCTTCGTGTAAGCCTTGCGCAGCTTCAACACTCAAGCCTCTTATCAAGGTCTTCATAGCACCAGCTGCATTCCTTCCATGTGCCACAACTTTCCACTTCTTTTGCACTTTTCCTCTCCTTTTCTCTCACTGTACCCTGGTGTTTGAACTCTCTCACCAATTCCAGTGTCTCTCTAATCACAGTAACATCACACTGGGAGCCACCTTCTCTCTTGATCACCATCACTTTACTCTTCTACATTTGCTCGTAAGGTGCGACACGCACAAACATCAGTAGAACTCTTCACTAGTCTACCAAGTTCTTGTCTGGTATCTGCAAGTAGCACTGCATCATTAGCATACAACAAATTTGAGATAATCCATCCATCACCATTCCTTACCAGTACCATCCCTCTCTCCATTACTCATGTTTTTAATTCTCTCATCACCCCATCCATATATATATGGAACAACTATGGGGACATCATGTGTCCATAATTTCCCATTTCCAAGGCATCACCCTTCCACATGTACACATTTACAGTCACACTCTCAGCCAGTCATCTTGGATAACACAGTCATATATAATTCTATTTGTCATGTCAGTAACAAACCTTTTTCCTATATATCCAAAGACCTTCAGCATTTCAGCAGTCAACCCAGATACACCTGCCACCTTCCTCAGCTGCATTCTGCCTATTGCCCTGCTCATAGTAGCAGTCAAAGGCCAAGGGCCAAACATTGGATCTGCAGACTTCAAACCATCCCAGTTCCAGTCAAACCTCTCATTCAGCTACTGGTTATAATTCTCTTTTCAGCCATCTTTAATATCCACACTCTCGGTGTCTTGAGTACACCCTGATGCCAGGGAGGGATTTCTTGGTGACTGGGGTACACCTTGGCGTCAGGACGATGCGAGGAAGAGAAGAGCCCCAGGATTACACCTGGGCAGCAGCTTTCCTTCATCATTCTTCACACACTGCTCACCTATGATATCCCTGTTTTCTCTCATCTGATTTGCCACCTTAATGCCCGCTGCATGGATCGCCTGATATAAGGCAATATGCAGGCCGCCCCTGGCCTCGCTGATCGCCACATATGAGGCAATGGGTCACAGTGCCATAATTTCAAGAACGAGGAAGCGTCATTGGTATCCATGGGAACGTTGACTCTCCCTCTACACCATCAGAGCAGTTGCCAAGCCCTGCCACACTGCAGTTGCCAAATACCACATATTTAGTAATTGAGAGGACTCTCCCTATGTGCTAAGGGGTCTTTGTATGCAGCATGTGTTACGAGTGTGATGCTGTATGGTAGTGAGACCTGGGCAGTAAAGGAAGAGGATACTCGCAGGCTCAAACATACAGAAATGACAATGATTAGGTGGATGTGCAGTGCATCCCTGCATGCAAGACCTGGGGGGGCTGGGTTTACGATGGAAGAGTTGAGAAGTAGGATGGGACTGGAGTGTATTGGTGTTGTGATGAGGAGAGGTAGATTGAGATGGTTTGGGCATGTGGAGAGGATGGGAGATGATACAGTAATTGGAAGCAGAAGGTGAGAAGTGTTAATATTGGGGGTGGGATTGTGAGGTGTAGACTGAGAAAGACGTGGAGCGAGGTCATTAAGTGTGACCTCATGGTTAAGGGACTGAAAAGAGACGCTGCAATAGATCGTGCAGCGAGGAGAGCCGCCATTAGGTGACCAAGGCCGACGCGTGCAAGCATGTTGGAGCCTTCAAAAATGAGAAACGAAAAAACAAGTATGCAGGCCACCCCTGGCCGCACTGATCGCCTCATATGAGGTGATCGGTGTCCGCGCCATAATGTCACGCATGAGGACGCATCATTGGTATCCATGGGAATGTTGACTCTCCCTCAACACCATCAGAGCTGTTGCCGAACCCTGCCACACTGCAGGTGCCAAATACTGCATATTTAGTAATTCAGTTCTTGTTTATAGCCCAGTAATGGCAGATTCACACCTGTCTACCTCCCATGGTGCTGGTGACTTATCGCTGCACTCACACCCACACATAAGGCATAAATTACAAAAAGATGATGGTGATGAAGAGTTCGAGCTCAGAAACACTTGATCTGGTGACAAAAAATCAACTTGGTATGGGGGGGGGGGAGTCCTCAAACAATGGCTCAGGGAAGGTAATCAGGTTGATAAGAATTAGCACAGTGGGCATTAAATATCATATTCTTCTTTTCCACACTATGTAGGTTATCCAGTAAGTCTCTTGAGACTCAGATTTTGCCCTGTACAATATACCTCTTTTCTAGCCCTATGCTTGGCAGCCAAAGTACAGTTTTCCTCATTGCTACTGCAAGTGACTTTGAGTTTTACGCTGTGTCCCCTATTTTCAACATTGGGTAAGGTGTTGCCCCTGGGTAGAGGACTTAGGTTTTGAGGTGTAGCACTTTATGACCAGATGCCCTTCCTGATATCTACCAATGACCCTCAGGTGGACTGGAACCCTCCGACCCTTCGAGGGGTTGCTTGCATGTGGAAACCAGTTGACACAAGGCATGCCAGTACCATAGTAACTGATATGTTGGTACCCAGTGACTTTCTGCACAAGCTGCCTGTATCTTCACGTATGTTTTCATTGGTACCCAGTGACTTTTCACACAAGCTGCCTGTATCTTCACGTATGTTTTCATTCACCTATCTGTTCAGAGTGGTGCAGTAACAGCTGGTTGGAGGGATTTAATGCAGTAAGACATTTTTATTATGCTAAAAACAAAAACATTATAGCAGGATATGGTTGAACTGTTGGAAATACTGAACCATGTTGTTCTCATGCAGAAGTTCTTTGACTTCGTCTGTTTATGATGTAGAAGAAGCAATGGGAAAAATTGAAATTCCATGTTGACAGTGATTTGAAGAAGCAGATAAGCATTAGAATAAGTGAAATACGGTAAGATTACTGAGCATAATCGAGTGATGATGGAATGGTTTCAGCAGTGTCACTGTTAGAGCAATGGAGAGGACTTGTCAGGTAGCCTGATAATGAACCAAGCTCAGTAGTTCCATAAGGAATGTGAATTAAAACATGAGTGTTATTACGCTGAAGGATAGTGGGTCAGAGGTGTATTGGTGAATTATTATGTGATATCCGTTGGTCCCTGTTGAATTATTTTGTGTGAAATAAGCGACCTTCATTAGTCCAGCAGATCTGTTCATCTCTCAAGGCTCTGGAACCAATAGTGCCAGAAAACTGGTGATGTACCTGTATTGATGTAGTATAGTAGAGTATTTTGGAAATTATGATATTTATGGATTATAATATTTTGGTAAGTATATGAGAGAGGGGTGTGTGAGTTGGGAGCAGGGCAGTGAAATGGCGGGGGACAGGACGACGTGGAGGGGATTTGTTTGTGGCCACCCTAAACAGGATTGAGGCATCTGGCAATAGATAGATAGATAGTAAGTGTTCACTGTGTACCCAGAACTGTTATGTTGTAAACTGCTTAATTTCAGTTGGATCATATGATTACAAGATTGCAAGCCAGAGCAAGGGGATATCTCACCAGAAAAAGGCTTCACCAGCAACAGAAGGCTGCTGTTATAATTCAGGTTAGTAGAAGCAGCTTACCTTCAGGATTTAACTGGACAGGTGTCCGTCATGTCTTTGTGTGTTTACATTATATTAAGGCCCGGAGGATATTGCATTGTTTTATTTTATTCATTATCCCACATTAGGGGGAGGTGGTGGCTCAATCGGTAGAGAGGTAGTCTGCAGTCCTACCGGACCCAGGTTCAAATCCCCGCTGGGGCAGGGAACAGCTTATGGATTTGAATTTCATAAAAGCACACTTTACCGCTCTACCAGAAGACCCACCAACATGTCGTAAAAATACCGCCGCTAATACCAGTACACCAGTCCTGTATGAGACAGCCTTAGCATGTATTCAATATGGACTGTGGGTGTTTGCGCCGAAGTGGTGACATGTAGAGGTGTATAGTATGTAGGAGGACTACTGGTCCTTGGAAACAGGCTGTTAAGCCTATGCCCAGAGTCAGACACATTATATTTAAAAAAAAAAAAAAAAAAAAAAAAAAAAAAAAAACATGATTAAGGTCTAGTTAATGCCAGTATTATAAGCTTGACATGAACGGAAATTACGTGACTCAGATTTCTTAACGTGATGAAGAAAAGACGACTAACATTCTGCACACACAGTTGGGTATTGTAAAGACATATTTAACAAATTACAGTTTATTACAAGATCACATGAACATTAAAAAAGGGAGAATGTAAGAGAGAAGTGGAGGAGCAATTGGGTAAATATGATTTGGAGGAGGTGGAAGGGGTGTGCAAGATATTCACAGAAGAAATCTGCGCAGCATGTGAGGTGGTGTGTGGGATGAAGAGAAGATGAAAGTGGGTGCAAGGAACAGCATGGTGGAAAGAAGAGGTGGGGCAAACTGTGGCGCCAAAGAAGAAAGCATATAACAAGTGGATGGGAAGCAGGGGTATGGAGGAAGTTGAGAGACGGAAGAGAAAGTTATATGTAGAAAGGAAGAGAGAGAGGTGAAAAGATTAATAAGAGAGAGTAAGGAGAGAATGGATAAGGAATTTGGAAGGGATTTGAGAGTAAAGTTGAGGGAATTTAAGAAAATGTTCTGGAGAGAGGTAAAGAGAGTAAGACAGTATGACGAAGTTAGTCGGGGAGTGAACGATAAAATGGTAGATTGCTAGTGGAGAAGGAAGAAAAAGAGGGCAGATGGAGAGAACACCTTCAGGAATTGTTGAATAAAGAGAATGAAAGTGATGTGAGGATAAGTGGCTGGGTAATGGCTGGGAGAAGAAGGGAGGTGAGATGAAAGGAAGAAGTCAGTAGGATGGAAGTAGTGGAAGCAGTGAAAAAAATCAAAATGGGGAAAGCCCCTGGAATTGATGGACTGTATGGTGAATACTGAAACTTGGGGGAGAGATAGTAGTAGAATGAATATGGAGGATGTGCAGATTGGCCTGGGAAGAAGGTAGAGTCCCAGAGGATTGGAAGTCAGGCATAATTTTTCCTCAGTACAACGGAGAAGGGGAAGAAGAAGTGTGAGGTTATCATAAGGGCATTTGTTTTCTTAGGGTAATAGACAATGTGTATGGTAGGATACTTATTGACAGAGTAAGGGAAGTAACAGAGGAATTAGTTGGTGAGGAACAGGGAGGATTTAGGAAGGGAAGAGGTTGTGTAGATCAGATATTCATCCTTAGGTCTTTATTGGAAGAGTTTCAAGAGAAGAGAAAGATGTTGTATGTGACCTTCATGGATTTGGAGAAAGCATATGACAGGGTGGATAGATGAGGAATGTGGAATATTAAGAATATATGGAGTAAATGCGAAGTTGCTAAATGCCATTAAGAGTATGTATGAGGGGGCATAGGCTGCAGTGCATGTAAATAGTGAATTGTGTGAGCTTCTCTGTCTGAATGTTGGATTAAAACAGGGATGTGTCATGTCTCCATGGTTGTTAAATCTGTATATAGATGGGGTTACAAAAGAGATACAAGGTAGGACAGTGGATGTTGGAGCATCCCTAATGAACAAGGGCAGCATTTGGAAACTCCCTGTACTGTTGTTTGCAGATGATACTGTATTGTTAAGTGAAGACAGAGGTTAACTGCAAGGCTTGGTGAATGAGTTTAGAAGTGTGTGAAAAAATGGAATCTAAAGGTGAATGTAGGGAAGAGTAATGTTATGGTCTTCAAGAGAAATGAAGTCACTGAATGGAATGTGAGGCTAGATGATGATGAAATGGAAAATGTGAGTGCATTTAAATACTTGGGTAGTGTGATCAGTAAGCATGGAAATTTAGAGGGTGAAATATGTGAAAAGGTACAGACGTCGAAATAAGTTCGTTTCCTTTTCCGTGGACTAAGGTGTTTGTAACACTGCTCGACGGAGAGGTATCCCCTCCTTGTCCCTTCCTCATAGTCCCACACTCCCACCCAACCCCCCCACTTTTCTCTCCGACCCCATAACCCCACCCGGTACCCTTCATATTCTCGCTCACAGCCAGCTAGGGGTTTCTGTACTTCAAGCACCTCTCTAATTACGTGTAGCCCGAACAACTAATGAAGGAATAGCACAGTATATATATCATAAACCAAGTTAGGAAAAGGTTTACTATACTGAGAGAGAGAAAGAGAGAAATCTGCTATGATTAAATGTTGCGGTAGTAGACACGTTTTTTACACACACACACACACACACACACACACACACACACAGGGGAGTTACAAGGAAAAGTTAGTATGTTAATGACTCTGCAGCCCATACTATACTTCTTGTTTGCCTGGGAATGCATATCCAGTTCACATTTATTCCAGTGTTTGATGCTGCCCATGAATCCCTTAAACTTCTCTACTGTAGTGTTAACAACGTCCATGTTGTGTCAGTTCCATGTGGAGCAGGTCTTGCATGTGAAAAAGTGTTCACGTAATTCTGCTGGTAATTTTTTTTATTTACAGCTTCCAACCATAGTTGTGTGCTGGGTCCATATTAAGAGTAAGCAACTTTGTATGTAATGATTGTGAAACCCATTCAGATTTTAAACACTTTAATGAGCTGACCTCGTTGTCTACGAGTTTCTACTAAAATAGGTTCCACAGCCCTCAGGCGAACCTGATACCTTAGTCTCCTGAACTCTTCTTAAGTCTATGTATGTCTTTTTCAAGTGACCAAAATTCCACAGCAACTCAGGAAGTGGCCGTATTTAGGAGATATAGACTGTGAGAACAATGTCTTTATTACAAGAGAGAGAGAGAGAGAGAATGTAAAATTGTCAGATGGAGAAGAGAAAGAGAGGTGGAAAGAAAAGTGAGATGGAAAGGATGGGAAGAAGAGAATACTGCAAGAGAGAGAGAGAGAGAGAGAGAGAGAGAGAGAGAGAGAGAGAGAGACTTGGAATGGTAAGAACAATCAGGTTAAATAATGATAAAAAAAGTGAGTGAGAGAAGAAACTGAAGCAGAGAGGAAGAAAATACGCAGGTGAAAAAAATGGAACAATGTTATAGGAGTGACACAGGGACAGAAGCGCACACACACACACACACACACACACACACACATTCTGAAAATTTGTTGACCTATCTCTCTGTGCCTGTGTACTCCCCCCCCCCCTTCTCTCTCTCTCTGGATCCTTTGTCTCATTCCCAGTTTCCTTTTCCCTCCTTCCCCTTTCTTTACAGCTATCTGCTCAGTCCCTACCTTCCTTCCCCTCTCTTTCCTTTCCTTCGTCTCTCTCCTCCCTCTGTCACTCCCTCCTTACCTCACACATCTTTTCTTTCTCCCTCCCTGTGTCACAACTTTGTCTTACTTATTTCATCTGTCAGATGTCTCACCTTTTTTCTCCATTACTCTCTCTGTATTTCTTTACTTGTACTAAATCCCTTTCCTTCACTGCTTTCTTCCTCCAGTAATAACTGCATGCTCTTTTTCTCTCTCCTCTCTCCGTCTCTCCCTGTCACCCGAAATCTCTTCTTTCATACCACTCTTCCCACTGTCTTTCCCTCCCTCCCTCCCTCTCCTTCCCCTTGTCTTCCTACTTAACATCCCCCCCCCCTCTTTCTTGCCCTAAAAATGAACCTATTTTCTTCCCACCCTTAATCTCTACTTTCTCTCAGTGAACTTTTCTAATTTCTCAGTTTCTGTACCTCCCATTTTACTTGAATGTTACATTCGTTCTACTCAGCCTCAATGCTTTCGTTTTATCCTGCTTAGTTCTTTCCCTGCGTCCTTGAAAGAATAACACACTTTCTTCCTCCTCCGTGTTACCTTGCCTCCTTATCTAATTTTTCTCATTATCTTTCTAAGTATTCAGTTCCGTAGCTCTCTTTCTCACTTTCTCCTTTTGTTATCCCTATTTCTATGTTTGCTCCATTCCCATTTTCTCTCAGCTGTCTCCCCTTTTGTCTCTACTTCCCTGTCTCCCGGCCTTTTTATTCACATCTCCCTTTTCTCTTTCTTTTCACACTGCTTGTATCTCATTTCACCTCTCACTGTCTCTTTTTCTCACTCTCTGTCTCTTTTCTTAGCTCTCGTTGTTCTCTCCTTGCCTCTTCCTTTCTTATTTTCTCCTTAACTGTCCTCTTATTTCTCATTTTTTCCACTCGCTCTCCCTCTCCGCCTGTCACTCCGTCTTTTAACTGTGTGTGTGTGTGTGTGTGTGTGTGTGTGTGCGTGTAAAAGAGGTGTCTACTACCGCAACATTTAATCACAGTGGATTTCTCTCTCTCTCTCTCTCTCTCTCTCTCTCTCTCAGTATAGTAAACCTTTTCCTAGTTGGTTTATGATATATTCCGTACTATTTCTTCATTAGTTGTTCGGACTACACCTAATTAGTGAGGTGCTTGAAGTACAGAAACCCCTAGCTGGCTGTGAGCGAGAGTATGGAGGGTACCGGGTGGGGTTATGGGGTTGGAGAGAAAAGTGTGGGGGTTGAGTGGGAGTGTGGGACTAAGAGGAAGGGAGGAGGAGGGGATACCTCTCCGTCGAGCAGTGTTACAAACACCTTAGTCCACGGAAAAGGAAACAAATTTATTCCGACGTCTGTACATCAAGGGAGAAAGGTTGCTGGTTCTTTTAATGCAGTGATAAGGAATAGGGAAGTGAGCATGGAAGTAATTAGGTCACTGCATGACAGTATTGTGATACCAACTGTAATGTATGGAAGTGAAGCTTGGACCATGTTGGAAGGACACAAGTAAAGAGTGAGAGCAGTAGAAATGAGCTGAGAGGAGCATGTGGAGTTACATAGAGACAGACTGACAAAGGAGGAAGTGAAGGAGCATTGTGATGTGGATAGGGTAGAAAGTGTTAGGAGAAATACATTGAGGTGGTTTGGCCATGTGGAGAGGATGGAGAGCTAACAAATAATGAGGAGACTGTATGTGAGTGAGGTGGAGGGGGAGGAGAGGGAGGGGAAGGCCAAGGATGAGATGGAGGAATGGAATGGAGAGGTATAAGATAGAGGTGTGAGCTCGGGGGGGGGGGGGGGGGCAGTGAAATGACAAGGAAACAAGGTGACATGGAAGTGATTTGTTTGTGGCAACCCCTTACGGGATTAAGGTGTCTGGCAGTGAGTAGGAAGTAGTAGATAGATAGATGAACATTAAACAGTAAATGATCACTGTAACCTGTAACACTAAATTAACCTACATCACATGAGACTGTAACACTTAAGTATAAACCACTGAACTAATACCAGTTAAACCTACACATTAATGCTAAAAAGTAGTAGCACAACAATGGATCCACATGTGACTTAGGATTCACAACATCTTTGGACTTTAGGAATGTATGTCTGCAGGTGTTTCAATATACCTGCATTATGCTGGGTGAGAGGAGTTAATGAGTGGACACAAGTACTCGGGTTGCTGAACACTTGTAATAAGCATAGGTAAATGTGAATGGTAAGGCAGCAGAGACACAACAGGTAAATGCTGACTTCACATTTACACATAGGGTTGAAGGTAGGCAATGTCTTTGCCGCTGTACAGGATTCCTTACTTGAGAGGAAACAGCTGTTTGCTGCTCACTGCCAGTCACAGTGCTCTTCTCCAGCTGCCCATCCTCATTGCTTGAGTCCAGTCTTTGTCTCCCCAAGCTCTATCTTGTCCAGTCTTGAGACACTGAAATTTACATTATAGGAGATTTTCGTCAAAGCAGCGGTGCAAACTGAAAATATTGCTTCAGCAGTAACGATATATCCAACAGATAAATTAATGGTGGTAAGATAGATAAAGGCATGAGCCAGATGTGGCCCCTACATATCTGTGTCCTAGAAGTGGTTAGGATTTATTGTATATTTTTGGCAGAGGACAAATATTAGTGGAGAGAGTTCATCGAGGCCCTATGCATCCCATGCGGTGCCACAGGAAATGATTGCTTGATTTTGGCAGGGGCTCAAAATTGGTCATCTTTGCCTTAAATTTCTGGACTGTGTAGCCTGATCCCAGGCCTCTACGGTTCTGATGGAGCACTAAAAGATTGGATGATAGATAGGATGATAGAAGGTATTATTGAATTGCAACTAATTTGGTATATAAACTACAATATGTTTCTTTAGAATGTCTAGTTTGTAATTACTCTTGAAAGAAAAGAGCATCAAATGGTCAGGAGTTAAGACTACTTTACTTTTTTGTACTGACATCTTGCATTCTTCAGTGAATACCCTGGTAAGGGGCAGTCAGTGAGAGCAGTTTTCAAGCTGTTCTCTCCCTACATGCATTTTATTTTTCTCTTCTGTTTCTTTCTCTCATTGATTATTTGATTCCTTCTCCTCTTCACCACCTAGGGTAATTCCGATTCAACATAACTCTCAGCCATGCTTTCAGAAACTAGCACCCTATCCTCAGGCATTCTTGGAATATACTCATTTTGTGTTTTAAATATTTCTCCCCCTATCCACCACATAAATTTCACAAGAACAGCTCTTTCTCATGCCAGAATATTTGTACAGAGGTACTTACACCTGAGGTTGTTATGAAAAAGGTTATTTTGTGCTTGACTTGACCTTGAAATTTATCTATCTATCTATCTATTGCCAGATGCCACAATCCCATAAGGGGTGGCCATTTGACTTTGAGTTATTTGTTTTACAGGGAGGGGCACTAACCCTCCACCAACCCTCTTGTTGACATGTAGGGAGCACGTATAGTTTTGTTATATGGTTACCACCCAGCATTGTAAATGGTTTCTTGGCTTACAGGAAACCATTTGGCTTGTCACTCAATGTAAAGCCACCTGTAAAGGAAAGAAAAGCAATAAGAAGTGACAGGAAAGATGGAAGAAATACGAAGAGAGGAGGGGAGGCACAGAAAAAGAGTGATAAAGGCTAAGGAAGAAGTAGGCAGCACTACATCAGGTGAGTGGATGACGGTCACCACCACATACCACCAACCATGAAATTTAGCTTTTATTAATTGTCCATGTTCAGCAGCACATATACTGTACCTGTATGGTCCTTTTCACTTTAATACTGACTATCCTACCCTTTAAAATATTGCATCTCACTGATTACAGTACTCATTTCCCTTGAGATTGCTCTCTTTAAACCTTAAAGGACAAATAGGACATGCAAGATTTTGTGTTGGCTATTGCCATCACTTATATTTTGATAGTGGATGGTTGGCAGCAATTGTGGGAACAGGTTTGCCAAGTAGCCTACGAGGTCTGTTCAGAATGTATCCGACCTTAGGTTCTTTAAAAAAAATAAATTGCTGACCTGTTGAGCTAGGACACTAATCCCCCTCAAAGTAGGCCCTGTCTGACTTGACACACACAGCCCAGCATTCACTCCACTGCCAGAAACATTTTTCAGAGTCAGTTTTCAGTATCTCCTGCATTTGACATGATCTCTTCTCTTGGGCGAACATTGCTCAAGACATGGTGGAGTGTGCAAATCGCGATCCAGACTTTCTGAAGACCGTTATCACTGGTGAGGAGACTTGGGTGTATGGGTACAACCCAGAAACCAAAGCACAGCCATCCCAGTTGGAAGCAAGCTGGTTCTCTTGGCCAAAAAAAGCACGACAGGTCTGCAGCAAGGTGAAATCCACTCACATGTTGACTGTTTTTTTCAACTGTCATGGTGTTGAGCATCATGAATATCCATCAGAAAGTCAGTCTATCAACAAACATTACTACCTCAACAATATCCATCGTCTTCTCGACACAGTTCAGCGGAAGAGACTCGACCTTTGGAAAGCAGGAGGTTGGAAGCTTCACTGTGACAATGCCCCTACCCATTCTTCTCAGCTGATTCAGAAATTTATTGCCAAGCACAGCATCCTGCAGGTCCGGCAGGCTCCCTACTCACTAGATGTGATTTGATGTGACTTTTGGTTATTCCCCAAGCTCAAAATTCCACTGAAGGGTTCCCAATTTGATATGAAAGAAGAGATCATGACGAATGCGACACAGCACCCGCTGGAGGTACCGAAGACCGACTTTGAAATTGTTTCAGGCAGTGGAAAGAATGCTGGGATTTGTGTGTCAAGTCAGAAGGGTCCTACTTTATGGAGGACTAGTGTCCTAGCTCAACAGGTTAGCTATTTATTTTTTTAGAGCCTAAGGTTGCATACTTTCTGAACAGACCTCATATTATAGACCAACTGGCCCACTGCAGTTATCCTGTTGTGTTCTTTTGATTTGTAGTCTGACCTCGTTATATGACTTCTCATTATGTAATAAATCGCCACAATGATGATTCAAAAGTACAGTACACCCTGTCTTGGTTTAACATTAAAAAATTAGTCACACTTTCGCAAGAACAATATTTTCAACAGTCACTTTTGAAAATTTTGTGTTAGTGTGGTGATGCATGCAAGCCACGATGGCCACCTAGCGTTTGCGCTGGGTGTAATTGTTGCCATTCATTGTTTTTTGCATGAAAGGCCACTGAAGCACCACTGTTATCACCAAATAACAGTTCAAGTGCTTAATAAATAATATAATGTGCACTTTTAAGTGAAGTGATACTTTTTTGTGCATGAAGTACTGAAACTTGTGACCTGGAAATTGTTTCAGCTGTACGAAATCATCATCCGCATAATAGGTCTCTACTCAGCTGACAGCCAAGATGGCTTCCCACCGTTTACATTGGCTCTGATTGTTGCCTTTCATTCTATTTTGTGCATGAACGACCACTGAAACACCATTGATATTGCCAAATAACAGTGCAAGTGCTTAACAAGTAGTGCATTGTGCAATATTAAGTGAAGTGATACCTTTCTGTGTATGAAATACTGAAACTTTTGACTTGGAAATCATCAACCTTATGTACAGAGCCTCCCCTATAATTGGCCTCCAATCATCTGACTGATACCAGATAGTCACCCAGTATTTACATTCGCTGTGGTCCTCTTCCTTTTGTTTTATTTTGTGCATGAAAGGCCACTGAAACACCATTGCTGTTGCCAAATAAGAGCACAAATGCATAAAAAATAGTTCAGTGTGGGATATTAAGTGACTTCATACCATATTTTTTTGTGTGGAGTGATCATCCAGACCTTCCAAGTGTCCCCTAGTCTTGGGGGGGAGGGGTAAACCATTGGTGACGACATGTACCAGCATAAGACAAACTTCAGTGAGATGGCTGAGTCCCCCCCCCCTTCCCCCCCCCCCCCATGGTTGAGGTCACCCTCCCTAACCCCATTGAACCCATGTTATATCAACATTGTTATAATTCACTATAGCAGTAGGTTTGCACTTGATGCAACCATATCACAACCATAACAAGGCCGGACTGTACTTAATTGCTTTAAGACCGAGCATTTTGTGTCTAATGCTCTTCTTCATGAAAAATGCACTTTTAAAGGAAACTTGAAAAATCTCAAGGGAGATATATATTGGTGCCACGCCAGATGGAGAAATAAAAGATTGGTTGATGGTTAGTTAGATGGTTGGAGATAAAGTTATTTTTCTATACGTGTGTAAGTCACTATTCCTTTGCATTCTTATTTGCCTTCAGGTCTACGTTAACTTGAAAAATAATTGTACACTAAAGCTCCTTTAGTACAGTATTTGTAAACCTGATTTGCCAGTTCCCCAAGTTATCAGAGCCACTTGTATATGCTATAAGCACTGTTTGTTTAAGAATCTTGTTAATAATGGAGGGTTCTTCAAAGTTGTTGTGTTAGTGAAGAAACTTTAAAGTATTTACTTTAATTGACAGTCTTGGTGGCATATGGTTCGGGCCCGCAAGATCTACACCATGTACTGTGCTGGGCTCAGATTATCCGAACCATATGTCATTACACTGCAGAGAGCTGTCAGAGCTTGGCTACATCGCAGGAGACTCAACGTGCTTACACAGCACTTCACCAAGCATGTAACTATACACTACAAATTTTGTTGTCATATGCTTGAGTTTGATGTTTAGATACTGTATTTGTTTAAGATAGTGGATGCTGTGATGACCCTGATACTAAGCAGAGTTCTAAGTGTGATTGTATGAGGATGAGTGTGTGCTCACATGAAGGTAATGGTTGTGAGACTTAGCTGTTGTATTAGATGAAAAAGTCAAGAGTGGTGTATGTATATATTCCAGAGTGGATAGGATATGAAATTGTATGATTCATGAAAAGGTGTTAAGTAAGGAAGCATCTTGATATCAAGGTACAAGTGAGAGTGCTAAGATGGTAGTCATATGGAAAACATAAATGTAGAAGGGATAGTAAATATGAGAGGAAGTGTGGTAGTCCAGAAATTAGGTGGATAGTTATGATAAATGGAAATTAATGAGGCAGGAGAATTGACAGATGTTCAAGTTGGTTGGATGAAGTATGTAAGGTGGAGCATGTGACCACCATAGGATGGGGGGCTACCATTGACCCTAGGAGGTATTACTATGAGAGAGAACTGTAGCTGTGATCTTGATAACTAGCCTCATAATCGTCATTCTTAGGCTGGGAATATTTAGTCACATGTACAGTCATTCAGTGATCTTCTGAGTGACTGTACATAGAGCCATAGTGCAAGCTGAGACTCTCACTTTGTTACAAATCATATTGTACATCTCCCCGCCCACCCACTGCCCCAACAGCTTCCAGCAATTGGGAAGTAATTACCTGGTTTGGGCACTTGGATTGGCTTCCAATCCATAGAAAACTTCAGCTGTAACATAGTCAACTGCAGTATGAGAATTCCTTCAGTGGAAACATAGAGTCATTTTAAGATAAGCACATGCACCCCCCTTCCCCCCCTTTTTTTTAATGTCCTGCCGTGTACAGTACAGCATATGGCCGGGGCATAAATATAGTGTTGGTCATGTCTGCCCTTCTGTCCTGTTTTGCCTGTAGCTCATTTCTGAAGAAGCTGTTAAAAATACCGTCGTGAAACTTCATACACAGATGCATATTGGTGAGAGAATTTCAACCATGCCAAACTTTGATGACCTTGACCCACAAAGCTTAGCTCTTTTTCTTGAACACCATAAAGGATGCCTTCGTATAACTGTGTTCACAGATGCATCTTGGCAAGAGCACTTTAACTATGCTAGATTTGATGACCTCGACCTTCTGTTTGACCCATGGTGGGGCATTCATATCCTTCCCCTGCCCACCCCCTAGCAGACCAACTATCTGGCACATGCATGTGAGGTGCATTTTAAGAAATACCTTCCCCCATTCTCCCAAAATGAGAGAATTGTATGGATGGTCTATGAGGTGGAACATGTCACAAACATGTTGTTGATAGTTTTTCTACTTTCATACTCATTCCTTGCTTTCTTTGCCTCATTTCACCACATCCTTGGGTGGGAAAATAGGGCATGATGGTGATGATGATGATAATTATGATTATGCTATCTTAATTGTCTGCCTCTTTTAGGATGAAGGTGTGTGGCCATAGATAGATAGACAGACAGAATTTTGTAACTAAACATTAACTTCATTTCAACAGGTGGGGCAGGTTGTTGCAGTTCAGCGTGCATGGCGTGCCCATAAGGCTCGGCAGGATCTCCATGCCCTTACTCACCAGGCCAATCCTCCTCTTCCTGTCATTCATAGATTCATTCACCTCCTCCATCTCTCACCCAGTGACTTGGATGAGGAATTCCGATTACAGGTTTGTTGAACTTATTTGACGTGTTGTTATCTGTATTGCCTGACCTCTTTGACTAAATGGGAGTTTAATAAATAGATTCTTTCAGGTTAATGGTGTGCCAAATTGCTTTTGTGGCAGTCTATACTCAGTCATATAAGGTAGACCAGGCTAGGCCATTTTTTTACTTAAGTTTTCAAAGTTCTGGTTTGGCACTGAAGACAGGTGGGGAAGACATGACTTGATGGTAGTACTAGAGGGTGTTGGCTGCCATGTCATATCATTCATTCATCATCTAATCCAGTGTTGCCCCATGAGCAGTGTAGGAGCCCAGGGCTAGGGAAGTTGGTCCTGACATTTAAGATGAGAGTGACCAGCCTCGCTCATCCCTGACTGGCATTACGTGAGCAATAAACCCCAGCCACCCGTTGGATTAAACCTGCACTGGCTCAGTCCGATTGCAGCAACTTAATTACCCACTAATCCATTAGGTGCCATAATTTGGTTACGGTATATGGCTACCACCCAGCAAAGTAAATGGTTTCCTGGTGTACAGGCAGGGGTGCACCCAGGGGGGGGGCCCACCGGCCCCCCCCCCTTAGCTCTCTGGGTCCTTTAAAAATTTATATACAGTATATTTATTTCGATAACAACAATACATGAAAAATTGGTAAGTACAAATAAAGAGTAACACATGAGCCAGCAGCTCCCTGACTCTATACCTGCATGTGACCTCCCCATAATTATCGGATTACCTGACCGCACCCCGCTACGGGCCCCCCCCCCTTAGAAAATTCCTGGGTGCACCCTTGTGTACTGGAAACCATTTGGCATGTCACTCAGCATAGAGTCACCCGCAGACAGAAGTAAGAGGAAAGAATGAAGGAAAGAAAGACAGAAGTGGAAGGAAGGAAGGAAGAGAAGAAAAGGCAGTCACCTGAGAGCAGCACTACATTGAGTGAGTGGATGATGAGCACCCCCACCTACCACAGTTATGAGCTGACGGAATACCCAATGTATAGTCAGTTTTACCACTTTGTTTGGGAAGAAGCATGATAAGCCATATATATTACCTGTTCCTTATTCCAGCCTAAAGATAGGATGATGTTAGGGTCTAGAAACAAAAAAAAGTATGAAAATGGGAGAAATATGAACATCATTCTGGTAAAATGGGCTTCAGAACCATTCACACATCATTTAGACTGTAGGGTCCTGCCTTTACCTTATAGGTCTAGCCATCTGCAAATGAACAACAAAATATAAAACAACAGTATCCCATTCATCCTTAGCAAGAGTTATTTCTTAGATGTATGTGTGTAGAGTATATATTACGGTATCCACTGCAGTGATATCAGTACTGGTATTTTCTGTAAGATCTCCCATTGTCAGTCAGTCACCTAACCCCTTAAGGCCCTATCACACGGTACCTCGTACCAGGAACGGCCGAGGAAGATTTAAGTGGAACAAAACTTGGACGCTATCACACATGTTCCTCGTATCCTCGGCAAAGGACATGCTTCTCACACTGTTGCCAGAGCCCCGTCTCGCGACTGTGGACAGTGATCGCTGTCGCTGACTCGGTAAAGAATAAGGAGAAGCAACTTTTGTTTACAAACTGGTACACACGCAGAACTGCCTCAATTTCTCTATAAGGGCGAATTCAGCTGCCCTTGTCCAGGAAATCGATGATAAAGCCATCAGTACGTTGTTGTTGTGGTGGTGTTTTCAGGTGGCGACTGGTTCGTCTACTCTACCTGCAGTGGAGTCCTCAGTTGTAAACACATGATATTTTATCGACATCACAGTTTCCTCGGTATAGGAAATATTAACTCTATAAGGCCTTCAAAACGATTGATATTTATTATAAAATATTAATAAGTATTCAGTGTTAGGCTAAATGTTTAATAATGTGGTATGATATATTCTCTGTCGAGTAGCCTGGGTTTTGGTCACACTGTTTTGCCCGTCGTATCCTCGGCAGGAATCCATCCAGATGGGTTCCAAATGTCCATGGTATCGTCGGCAATTTTACCACGTTACCGTTCCGAATTACCATCATATCCTCGGCAAACCTCATATGAGGTGCCGTGTGATAGCCCCTTTAGGCTTTGAAATTATACCAGGAAGAGCTTCATAAACTTTTGCCATTAGACATCAAGGGCATATGGTTTTCCTCATCTGTTTTGAACAAGATAGAGTGCCAGGTTTTCTTTGCTTTTGATGTTTATATCCCATTGTTGTATGTGTTCACAAACTTCCCTTGGGATTCAGATATGTTGATTTTGCTAGCCAGAGAGTGTGGATGATATAGGGACATTTAAAGTATTCCTTTACAGTGACTCCATTTCGTAGCAAAGTTTTGATGTTTTTCACTGCATGTATTTAATTGACAGTCTTGGTGGCATCTGCGTATATTTAGTTGGCATGAGATCCGTCTTGCTGGAAGATGGGTTGAGTATATAAAAATTAATGTAAAAGCACTGAGCTACAGAAATCTCCATCTCCTGTTGAAATGGAAATATTTGTCATGCCTGTTTCATTAATTGCTTTGTAAACATGCCCTTTGTGAATGTTGCTTCTCTTATGATATTTTATATCCATTTCAACATGTATGTGTTTTCTTCAGTCCATTGGGTTCCCATCCAGATGAACCTAGGGATGTACAACAAAAACCACTACAAAAAGAAGAGTTATTGTGTGAGAAGTTATAATTCATCCATCCATCATCCAATCTTACGTTGCCCATGAGGAGCGTAGGAGTTATTAACAGTTTGCATTATTCATGAATGCTACAAGGGTTAATCTGTGTGTGCGATATTCTTTCATATAACCATGAGTTTAAGTCCTAACTATAGAACATGATTTACTTTTACCAATGTGAAGTGCTGTTCTGCTTTAGCACTGTTTATTGCTTTTTGTAGCAGTTTCATAAAATGCAATCCTCTGTTTTTCAAGTGTTTTGTTAGATTTTGTATATTACCAGATACCACTTTCTGACTGAATGTTAAAAGTACTGAAATCTGAGACATATACTATTTCATCAGTTGTACATCAAAATTATTGTTTATGGCAAACTTAGTCTCATAATTTTTCAGCGTGTGAAGAGCGACATAGTGAAGACAATTCGTCACACCCATCAGCTGGAGTTGGAAGTGGACCAGCTAGACATAAAGATTGGTCTTTTAGTGCACAATAGAATCACACTACAGGTAGGAACCACACAGCTTGTGTTTATACCGGGTAGTTATGTATGTCTCAAAATATCCGATTGTTAGTAAGTATCTCAGTGCAGGCAGTTTCTTAGAACAGTATATATTTATGTAGTATACTACATCTTTCTGACTTCTTTTTCCACCTGCAGATGGGGTGAGATGCTTTCCAGAAAGCAATAAAAGATGAAAAATGATGGAGGGAGAACTAATCAGTATGCCAAGTAAAATGGGTCACACACTCCATGATGTATCATTCATCGTTTCATTCGTTTCACCGTTTCATTTTTTAAAGGCTCCAACATGCTTGCATGCGTCGGCCTTGGTCACCTAATGGCGGCTCTCCTTGCTGCACGATCCATTTAAGCCCCCACAATCCTTACTCCACCCCACAGGCATAAGTATCCATACATTTGCACTTCATAATATAGTACTACAGTACACCCTCATTATCGACGGGGGATAGGTACCTAAGATACCCGTCGATGCCTAAAACCGTCGATACCGATTTTCGTCTGGTCAGGTACCCTTTATTTATATATATTAATATCCCTTCAATCACTCGTATGTAATATGGAGTTTAGTTTTAGTATTTCTTAGAAATAAATTAGTTAGGCAATCGAAAAACTGAATATCGTAATAAAACTACAGTACTTATATTAAGTAAAGAATTATGGAAAAAATAGCATAATCTCTGATGTTGATGCATAGTGGTCGTACACTGGACCTCAACTTGTAATGGCTGCTGTATCATCACTTCTCTCTCCACTTACACCTCACTTCATCTAAAAATAAAAGGCGAAACCAGCAGTTGTAGCCATCCATATGTTTACATAACCGAGTGTGTAAAAAAAAAAACGAAAGCAGCAGTGGTGGTCATTCATACGTTCTAATAACTGAGAGTGTGGGGCAAGTGTTACATTAGATCAGCTGTTCGCACCGATCTTCACAACACACGCCAGTGCTGCTAGCTCATACCAGAGAGACCACGCTCTCCTATTTACTTTCATTCTCAAGAGCTTCCTTTCATTCTTGATATTCCATTTCTCCCAGACCTAAATTTTCACGACTGTATGGCAGTTTATGCTATCAAAGATGAATCTTAGCCTAGCTTTCGCTAGGATCTTCTTTTAGGAAAATTCAACTCTCCTTATGCTCGTATATTTCATATTTAATCTCTGCCTAACTTTTGCAAGAAATATCCTTTATTGACAAAAAATCCAACTCATCTTTAACATTATAACAAATGATACAGGAGCATGGGTTTTATCATATGTCCTTCTGCATTACCACACAACAGCACAGACACACGATCTTTTGCTGCTTTAAAGCCTGGCGCACTTTTCTCCTTCTTCGAAATGTACGTTCTTTTAGGCATTTGCTTCCACCACAGGCGTGTTTCGTCCGCATTAAACACTTGTTCATGCCTGTACCCTTTCTCCCTTATAAGTTCAGCAAAGTCACGTGGGTACGATTCTCCTGCTATCTGATCTGCTGAAGCTGCTACACCAGTCATCCTAATGTTATGTAGGCCATACCTTTTCATAAAATTCTCGAACCAGCCCTTGCTGGCTGCAAATTTCTTTTGCCTAGAAGCACCAACATTACTAGGCCTATCACCATCGTCATTACTTTCATCACCATCATCACTATTTTCACCTGCCTCACTTTCATCACCATTATCTTCACCAACACCACTGCTTTCACCAGCAAACCGAGCGTAGAGTTGTTTTGCTTTGTTTCAGATGAACTGGGAGTCTAGCGGCACGTGTCGACGGTTTAAGTCCTCAATCCAAATATTCAGTGCCTTTTCCACCTTCACCAAGGCATCATCTCTCACATGCATCGTTACTTTAGCCGATCCTGGTGTGCACGAAGCCAGAGCATCTTTAATGTCTTTTTCTCTCCATTTTATGCCACGAACACTGGACTCATTCATGCCATACTCGCGACCAACCGCTGCATAGCTCATTCCACTTCTAAGTTTTTGTAATATTTCGTTCTTTACTTCCAAGGTAAGTACTTTCCTTGCTCTCTTAGCTGCCTTATTTCCAGTTGGAGTGTTACAAGGGCGCTTCGGAGCCTTGATGATCGCGAAAGCACGATAGATGTGGCCGAACACGATATGAGAACAACAGACAAACGTGTACTGATGCTGTTGTTTGTTGGGTCGGCGGGAACATGCTGCGAGCAGCCAGAGACACCTGGCAGGATGGCGTGCAAACTTGCTAGGAGGTGCCAATACAATTCTTTATTTTTTAATTTTTTTAATAATAATAATTTAACTCCCAGGAGACAAAAAAAACGTCGATAATCAAATCCGTCAATAAAAAAAACGTCGATAATGAGGGTGTACTGTACTATCAGGTAGTACTGACGACATTCACTTAGGAGCCAAACCTCCTCATATTTCCTTGCAGCTCCCCATGGGAAAAGACCCTGATCCTGCCCTGGGGAGGCACTGTCTTCTACAAGGAGGTTCCTGTTCCCTGCATAGTGTATGTACTGTATTGTACATGTAATACAGCGTCACATGAATAGGTGCTTATTTGAGGTTGATGGTTCAACTCAGCTAGACAGACTGGGGTTAAACATCAACCTGTCAGGTCAAGTTTGGTCAGTCCAGTGCCTGTCTTGTGAGCTAAACCCTTGTAATGCACATCTCCGTTGAAAATTCATCGAACCACTTCAATCCCTTATCAGTTCTCATCGTCATCCTTAACTGAACAGCACTGTACCATGCTTTCTCACACACTCATTTACCATATCTATCCATTTTGGCTTACACTCTCCTCCCACCTTCAGACTCACTTTTATGTATCCTTTTCACCACATCTCCCACCTTTGAACTCACTTTTATGTTCCTTTTTCACCACCGTGTTTTGTAGCAGTTCATTCTATCACTGTACCAGGTACCACCTTAGTTTATAATCCGGTGAGAGGCTTGAGTGTGTGTGCTTGCATACATGTGTGCTTGCTTGTATGTGTGCACAGGTGGATGAGCCCATAAGACACAGAATTCTAGGGGCTTGACTGACATGTGAATTAGTGTCTGGTCTATTTCAGTAGGTATGCAGTTGATGGTTTTCCCTTACAATGCTTTCTCTTTTCCTGTTTTCTGGATTATGCCAAACCATATTTTTAGGTGGGAAAAGAGGCCAGGATTAGGATGATGCAAATATGACTGATATTTATTCGAAGCCTTTGGAGTTACTGATATTTGTTATGTTAGTTGCCAAACTAATTCTTGTGTTATTAGGGGTGGGAATCTCTGTTGTATGGAAGAAAATTTGGAATGGAAGTGCCAGATTATTAGAAGTTAAATTGGTTACCTCTTCCCAGCGCTATTCATATTCATCCATCCATCCATCCATCATCCAATCCTACGTTGCCCCATGAGGAGTGTAGGAGCCCAGGGCTAGGCAGTTGGTCCCGACATTTAAGATGAGAGTGACCAGCCTCACTCATCCCTGAGTGGCATTACATGAGCAATCAACCCCAACTACCCCTTGGATATAAACCTTCACCGGCTCAATCCGATTGGAGTGCAATAATTACCCACTAAACCACTAGGCGCCAAATTTGGTTATATGGTTACCACCCAGCGTAGTAAATGGTTTCTTTGTGTACAGGAAACCATTTGGCTTGTCACTCAGTATAGAGTCACCCACAGGCAGAAGGAAGAGGAAAGAATGAAGGAAAGATAGAAGAGGGAGTGTAAAGTTACCCATAGGCAAAAGGACATGGAAAGAATGAAGGAAAGTAAGACAGAAGAGGATGAAAGGAAAGAAGGATGGAGGAGAGGAGAGGGCAGACATCATAGAGCAGCACTACATTGAGTGAGTGGATGGTGAGCGCCCCCACCTGCCACAATAACAGATATTCTCTCTTTTCTGTCAAGCTGTGCAAACCCTACAGCAACAGTCTCTCTCAGGCCATCATATCGCTCATCATTTGTTGGTGTATGTGAACATACAAATACAGCACTCATACATTAATGAAACAGATCACCGTTTCATTTTAATGGATAATTTGTAGCCTGGAAAATTACTGCTTATGTGGCAGAATGAGAGTGAATTTAATATTGCCCACAGTACAAGAGTTTCTTATGTCACTTCACAAAATACAAAAATTGTGTGTCTTATATAATGTATTTTGTGCTCCAGGATGTTTTGCCAGCGGACAAAGAGAATATGAACCCAAATATTCCAGATACAAGGACAAAGAAAAACAAGAAGAGCTCCAGGGACACACTGAAATTTGGGTCAATGAGATCACAAAAAGGACTGAAGGTATACTGAACACTAATATTTAATGTTTATATATACTGTATATAGGTATATAGATATAAATTGATAGCTTTAAGGAAGCACAGTTTTGTACTACACTCTCAACAGAATGTTAATTGTCTTATTTTTAAGTGAATAAGAAGTCATTAGAATTATTAATTTCTTTTGCTACTGTAATACGGATTTTGTATTTGTCTTTGCATTTACATATGATGCAGGATTAAAATTCTTTTCTAAAATCCATTTACTTTTGCATCTTGATTGTACCCTGTCTGTTCTGCCCCCCCTCCCCCCCCAATGCAGCTTACCTTTAGACCTCAAAGGTGGCTGTATTTGGTAACATTTATTCATTCATTAATGTATGGAATGAATGAATGAATGTCAGGGTATATATTATTTGGTAACATTCATTCATTCATGTATTGAATGAATGAATGAATGACTGTTTGGCCATATATTATTTGGGAACATTCATTCATAGAATGAATGAAGGAATGTTGCCAATTAATTACAGCCACCCATGAGATCTAAAGGTAACACCATCTGATAATGATAACCCTAAGCCAACACCTTTTACATTACAGTTCCTGTAGATTGAAATATTCTGTTGTAGAAAGTTCAGACTGATATGTTGATTGTCCTTTGTGAGGCTATGACTTTTTCATTTTTTCCATGTAATTTTATAGTTTTTTCAATTTCGTGTTTAAATTATTATTTGTTTGTAGTTCCTCATTACCATCTTTGGATTGAGAGGATAATAAATACTACCTATGTATTCTTTTTAGTGTTGTACAGTCGCCCCAAGAAGTGATGGCAGAGTTTCAGATTGCGTCGGTCACTCTGCTCTGCTGTATGTTCAGTGAAAACAGTGAATATACAGTAAACATTCAATGCCTTCATCACATCATATCAAATAAAATATATATTATTCGCGCTAAGAATGATGTAAAATGAATAACAGGAAGCAGTGATATATTAGAAGTTAACAGTTACCTTTTCCAATTTGAATGAATGTGAAATGTATTACTCCGCGCGCAGTTTGCAGTAGGCCTATAACTCCGTGTTCCTGATTTATTTGTTTCCCAGGATTTCAAATACAGATGCTCTACTTTTGAAGACCAGTTAGGCTAAGGAAAATTCTTGTGACTGCAATACACTACCGTATTTTCAGATGCTGTGGTGATGATACAGCAACAATAAGGATGCCATAACAATGAAATTATTCTTCGTAATGATGCCCTACCTGCAGTAGCAGCAAGACCATACTGCCTTTTATTCCATCTTCCTCTCCCCAGTAACAATTATAATTAGCGACTTTATTCCCAATTGATGCAAAATTATTTTTAGTTGTATGGAGGTATGACTGAGTCTGCCTTTTTCTCTTAAACTAGGCAATAAACAGGACCAAAGTCTGCCTTTTTCTCTTACATTAGGTAATAAACAGGACCAAAACATGAGTTTATATACTCTAGCAATGCAGAAGCACGCACTTTTTACTCCATCTTTTAATCTTAATGTCTGTCTTTTTAAATAAACTGTAATGTCCTGTTGAACAGAAAATGCTGATTTGGAAGTTTTGAACTCAATGATTTATTTATGAATTTTGGCATTTTATTACTCTTGCTAATCGATTATGCACTGAGGATATCAGACTATGACAGAAGTTAGCATTCTCCAAGGAGCTCCGACTCAGTGCAAATTTCGAGGTTCTTTTATACTTCTTTCACCGATAGCCCTCTGGCTTATATTAAATAATCCAGAGATTTTTCTTAATGGAAAACTGGCCAAAGCAGTGTAAAGGCTACATGTCTTTGAGTAAATGTTATCTCCTTTCGTGCGTTTTGATTGAAACATTTTTAGCTTCCTGGCTTATGCCACCTTCCCGCTTTCTGGCGTCGTCCATGGAGACATTGGAAACGGAAGTAAATGACTAAATTATTCCCTAGTATTGTAACGGGAATTATTTTATAAATGATAATTACTAAGTTTGTTTATTGAAGTGCCCTTTTGTTCAGTCATACGCTACTAAAAGATTATTGTGTGTTGCCATGCCAGATTTGAACTCCACAAATTATTCCTGACTGTCCCTGAGCGTTAGTTGTGAATTTTCAATTAGTTCCATTTAGGATTTCCTATTATCGTAACTAACTAACTGCGTCCTACAATTTTGAAATATGCAGGTACTTTGGCATTGCTTTATTGTTTTTTGTAACAATTTTACGTATTAGGTTTCACCTTGTAGAGATATAAGGAAGAGTATGTGCACTATGGCCTGTGAAATGGCTGAAAAATGGGAAAGCAGCTGGGGTTGATGAGGTGTATGTAGGGATGCTTAAGTATAGTGGAGAGAGTGGAATGAAGTGCTTGTTGGAGATATGTAAAAAGGCATGGATGAGTGTAACTGTGCCTGCAGAGTGGAAAAAGGCTGTGATTGTACCCCTGTACAATAATAAAGGTGAGCAAAGTGAGTGCAAGAATTATCGTGGCATAAATTTATTGAGTGTGGTAGGGAAGGTATATGGAAGAAGTATTATAGAGAAAGTAAGAGAGAGAGAAGTCCTAGTGAGTGATGAACAGGGTGGCTTTAGGAGTGGCAGAGGATTTGTGGATCAAGTATTTGCAGTGAGACAGATAGCAGAGAAGGCTTGTGAGAAGGACCATAAGGTGTTTATGGCATTCATGGATCTGGAAAAAGCATACGACAAAGTAGACAGAGAGGGATTGTGGAAAGTTTGCACATGTATGGTGTACATGGTAAGCTGCTATGTACTGTCAAGAGTTTTAATGATGGTAGCGAAGCATGTGTTAGGATTAATGGGCATCTAAGTGAATGGTTCACAATCGGTGTGGGCTTGCGACAAGGTTGTGTGATGTCTCCATGGTTGTTCAATATATATATGGATGGGTTGATGAGAGAAGTGAAAACACAAGTAATGGAGAGAGGGATGGCGTTGGTCATGAATGGTGATGGATGGAATATCTCAAAGTTGTTGTATGCTGATGATGCAATACTGCTTGCAAGTACCAGACAGGAACTTGGTAGGTTAGTGCAGAGTTTTGCTGATGTCTGTGAGCGTTGTGCCTTGACAGTAAATGTAGAGAAGAGTAAAGTGATGGTTATTGAGAGAGAAGGTGACTCCCAGTGTGATGTCACAGTGAATGGAGAGAGACTGGAATTGGTGAGAGAGTTCAAGTACTTGGGTACAGTGATAGAAAAGAGAGGAAAATGTGCAAAAGAAGATGAAAGTAGAGTGACACAAGGAGGAAAAGTAGCTGATGCAATGAAGGCCTTGATAAGAAACAGAGACTTGAGTGTTGCAGCTGCACGAGGCTTACATAAGGGAGTGTTAGTGCCAACTCTAACTTATAGGTGTGAGACTATGGTGTGGCATGAAAATGAAAAGTCAAGAATAAGAACAGTGGAGATGTAACTGTTAAGGAATGTATGTGGAGTGCAGAGGGTGGATAGGATACGAAATAATGTGATTCATGAAAGATGTGGAGTGAGGAAGTCGGTGGACACCAGAATTGAAGAGAGTTCCTTAGATGGTATGGTCATGTGGATAGAATGGATAACAATAGAGTGGTGAAAAAGGTTTACCTGAGCGAATTTGAAGGAGGGATGAGGCGAGGTAGGCCAAGAAGAAGGTGGAGAGATATGGTGGATGAGTGTTTGAGGTAGAGAGGTTTGGAAGTTGGTGAGGCTAGGGAACTGACAAGAGATCGAGCTGGCTGGATGAATGTTGTGAGGAGAAATGCATGATCAGGGATTTTGGCACCCGTTGTGAGCATGGCAGCATCCGGATTGACTCAACCAGATATGTTTGTGTGAAGCTGAAGAATATTGGTGAATGTTTTTTTTGGCATATCCAGTGGAGCCAGGATTCCGGGGGCTAGAATGATGAGTGAATGGAAGTGTGGCCTATTTGGATTGGGCTAGTTTGTGCTGTCTGGACATTGCTACTTCTCACCCTGCCCTTGGGTGGGAAAGGAGGTCTGGATGATGATGATGATGTGCACTATCACTGACCAAAAACTTCTGGATACTCCGCCGTCACTTCTTAGGCCAACTGTACAAGGCAGTTAAAAGGAGTGGGATGGAGAGCTCTAAACCGTCTTTCTCTATGAAGAATGAAATGAATTGCCCCAAGCATGTTTTATAGTCTGTGGTACTGCAGTTTATGTATTCCTTATACAGTAAAACCTCGATTTAATGGCATTCATTCTAACGGCAACCCCAAACTAACGGCACAAATCTCCCGAGGAATATTTATGCAAAAAAATTTTTTTAAATCCCCCAAAGTGGCGGTCGCTTCGTGCATCTCTATCGTCTGTTTGCAGTTTCCCGCCAACTGGGTATGTTTATGCTCACCCAGTCTTCCTCCTGCCTAGCCTGACCCCAAAGTGAAAATTAGCATGTAAGGTTACATTTAAGAACTTAATGAACTTATTTATGTAGTGCCATCTATTCTACTCCAACTTGCCAACTAACTTACCTGGTTTACTGTACTGTACTTACCTGGATTACTGTACAGTACTTTACTACAGTACAACCCCACACCTACCTGCTTTCTTTTGTTCTAAATATAAATTTTTTTTATTGATTTTGTATGTCTGCACATGTTTATATTCGTAAAAATGTGTTAAAATGTGTTAGCATGAGTTCCGGGGGTATTGATAGGTGTAAGCCCCAATCTAACGGAATTTCATTTTTTTGGCATGCTCAGGGCCCCCTATGGTGCCGTTAAATCAAGGTTTTACTGTATTGTTCTAAGTATGTTTAAATAATTTTTTCATAAACTTGCATCAGTATCACATTTTCCAAATTCAGTACAGTATAGTAGTTGACTAATTTTATATCGCTCCTCTTGAAGGCTCTGAAGAAGGAATCTCGTGAGAAGCTTCTTGGCTACCAGCATCTGTTCTACCTGCTACAGACCCAGCCTCGCTACCTAGCCACTCTCATCTTTGCCCTCCCACCAGGCAAAACCACAAAGTTCATTGAGAATGTTATCTTCACTTTGCATAACTACGGTGCCAATGATCGGGATAACTACCTTTTGCTAAAGCTCTTCAAGACCGCTCTGGAGGAAGAAATCAGGTGAGTTAGTGTAAGAAGAAGGGAGCTATATCTTTGCCAGTATATGGGACAGCTAGATGGATGAAAAGGCTTGTTTGTTCCTGAGGATAATCCAAAAAATTTGAAAGCAGACATGTGTTTTATGGGATTGCCTCTTGTGTTTGATGACATCACCATGATCATGATCATCGTCATCGTCATCATAATCCAACCCTTATCCCTTACAAATAAATGTAGCACATTATATTTGTTGTTGAAACCTGTTATTGTACATACACTTACAAGCACACATACATACATGTATGTATATATATACTGTACTATATATATTTACATACTTTTGATAGAATCCTGGAGGCAGTTCCATTTTCCATGCTTTATGGTGGAATACATGGACACCCTGTGCCTCAGACCAGTCGCTGGATGAGAAGTATCCTCCCTCTCCACAGAGCATGGTATATCAGCCAATGTCACATCCTTTGGGATGCCACCTTCACATGGAAGAAAAATAAGCTTTGATGTAATAGAGGCCTATTTTCTGCCATTACACCATGCATAGTTCTCTTTCTGTCAGGTTTGTTCTTGCTCTCTGGGTGAACCTCACCCCATCCTTAAGTGGGAAAAGCTGGGATGATGGCACACCATTCATTTGTTGATGCATTTTGTAATTTGTTTTTATTACAGATCTGAATTCTACCTCTTGACTTACCTTTATTGTCTATACCCCAACAGTGATTTCAACCTTCTTGTTGTCTGTGAGCAATATGTTGCCACATTACTAGAAATGTTCCGACGTATCGGTATCGGTGGTATCGGCCCATTTTTAGAGTATCGGAATCGATATTGGCTGATTTTCTGCCAATACTACCGATATTTAAAAGGAATTTAGTGCGTAGCATATCACTCACTGGAAGTTATTTTGTTAAATAGGATTTGGATGTTTTATAGGGATGAAAAATATATTATTGGTAATATCCAGTTATTAAGTATCATATTATTTTGAGTACATGGTGCGTAGTAGTTTAATGACAAGCTTGAAAAAAAGAAAGTTGCATGAGTATGGGGAACAGCCTAATAGATTGGTCTCCAGTGCACTGGTATCGGTATTGGTAGTAGTATTGGTATCGGTCCAATTTTGTGGTATTGGTATTGGTCAGAATTTTGGTATCAGTACATCTCTACACATTACTCTCCACTTTTGAGATGTCTCTGCATCCCTATCTATAATTACCATACATACATATCTGCTTTCTCCTTACATCATTCCAAGTATGTCTTCGATCCTCTTTACAGTAATTGTTTTATGATACTTTTTCCTGTCACTGGTATTTATGTATTTTGGAAATTGCACATGACAGGTTGCACTACCACTATATTTTTTTCCCAAATAATTGAGAGAACGAGGTAGGTAAATCTGAAGCACATAAAAAGCAAACAGTATATGTGTTGATGTTTTTGCATGTGATGAGGAGCCCTGATTTTAGTCCTTTGGCTGTGAAGTACCTACTTTGCATTTTATTGTAGCTGATAGCAGATAATTTTCTTATGCTCTTGAGCTGTAAATCACAACAGTAAATATTTTGACCAAGATTGAAGACCTTTGTACAGTACTTCAACTTAATACGGAGAGTTTTATGCAGCTCAGAGAAATTTGCCACAGGCAGAAGGTTCAAGAATGATACAGTAATGATTTTGTGGCTTATTTCACAGACACTGTTGATTGTTCTCCCTATTTTGTAATTACTTTTTTCTGGGTCGTACCCATCATCATGGTATGGATAGTAATGATAATAATAATAGTGTTTATTGTTGCCTCTCCTGACATTGAGAGGGGTCTCCCTTTTGTGCTAAGTGGATCTTGTATGTGGCATGCATTAGGAATGCAATGCTGTATGGTAATGAGGATATTCATAGGCTCAAACATACAGAGATGAGAATGATCAGATGGCTTTGTAGTATGTCCATGAATGACAGGCATAGGGGGTTAGGATTGCAAAAGAAGAGTTGAGAGGAAGGATGGCACATGCCTGTATTCAGGTGAGACATATGAACATTGAGGGTGGAGTTGCTGGAGGCAGACTGAAAAAGACTTAGAATGAGATCATAAACTGTGTCATCAGGAATAAGGAACTGTTTGAGATCGAGCACTTCAGAGAGCTGCCATTAGGTGACCAAGGCCAGTGCATGCAAGGATGATGAAGTCATTATAAAAAAAAATGAAACAAATCATCATCATCATCTGGACCTCCTTTCCCACCCTAGCGCAGAGTGAGGAGTAACAACATCCAGACAGCCAAAGTTTGCCCAATTCATTGGGCCACATTTCCATTCACTCACCATTCAAGCCCTCGAAATCCTGGCTCCATCAGATAGGTTAAAAAATTTCACCACATTCTGTAGCTTCATTTATACCTATCTGATAGAGCCAGTCTGAACGTTGCCACGTTAAAAGGTGTGCCAAATCCCTGGTAATGCACTTCTTCACATAAACTTCATCCAGCCAGCTTGGTCTCTCGTCAGTCCCTTAGCCTCACCAACTATACCTCTCTTCCTCACACACACTCATCCACCATATTCCTCCTGCTTCTTCTTTGCCTACCTTGCCTCCTCCCTCCTTCAGATTTGCTCAGATATACTTTTTCACCACTCTGTTGTCATCCATTCTCTCAGCATGACCAAACCATTTCAGTACACTCTCTTCGATTCTGGTGTCCACAGACCTCCTCACTCTGCATCTTTCACAAATCACATTATTCCGTATCCTATCCACTTTCAGTACCCCACATGCGTTCGTCAGCAGTCCCATCTCCACTGCTCTTACTCGTGACTTTTCATTTTCATGCCACACTGTGGTCTCGCATTCGTATGTTAAAACTGGCACTAACACTCCTTCATGTAAGCCTCACACAGCTGCAACATTCAAGCCTTTGTTTCTTATCAAGGCCTTCATAGCACCATCCACTTTCCTCCCCTGTGTGACCTTACTCTCCACTTCCTTTGCACATTATCCTCCCCTTTTTATCACTGTACTCAGGTATTTGAACTCTCTCACCAATTCCAGTCTCTCCCCATTCACTGTAACATCACACAGGGAACCACCTTCTCTCTCTATTACCATCACTTTACTCTTTTCTACATTTACTCTCAAGGCATGACGCTCACAGACATCTACACTAGTCCATCAAGCTCTCGTCCAGTATTTGCAGATATTACTGCATCATCCGCATACAACAAATTTAAATTTTCCATTCATTACCAGTGCCATCCCTCTCTCCATTACTTGTGTTTTTACTTCTCTCATCACTTCATTCATATATATATATATATATATATATATATATATATATATATATATATATATATATATATATATATATATATATATATATATATATATATATATATATATATATATATTGAACAACCATGGGGACATCACACAACCTCGTTGCTCGCCCACACCATTCGTGAAACATTCACTTAGATGCCCATTTACCCATACTCATACCTTCCTACCATCATGAAAACTCCTGACATCACCTAGCAGCTGACCGTCTACACTGTACATGCGCAAAACCTTCCACAATCCTTCTCTGTCAACTTTGTTTTATGCATTTTCCAGATCCATAAATGCCATAAACACCTTCTAGTTCATCTCACATACCTTCTCCTCTGTCTGTCTCTGCAAATATTTGATCCACACATCCTCTGCCACTCCTTAAGCCACCCTGTTCATCACTCACTAGGACTTCTGACATCTGTCTTACTTCCTCTATAATAGTTCTTCCCTACAACACTCATTAGACTTATGCCATGATAATTCTTCCACTCATTTCGCTCATATTTATTTTTGTTTAAGGGTACAGTCACTGCCTTTTCCACTCTGCTGGCTCATTTTCTCTCATCCATGCCTTCTTACATCTCCAAAAATCACTTCATACCACTCTCTCCACTACACTTAATCATCCCTGCTTACACCTCATCAACTCCAGGTGCTTTCCCATTTTTCAGCCGCATCACAGCATTCTTCACCTTTGCGAGTGTCATGTATCCTGGCACTGCATTCTTTCTCAGTACACCTCCAAAACCAGTGATATTAACAGTCGCTTTGCTCTCTCCATTCCCATTCGTCAGACTTTCAAAATATTCATTCCATCGGGTCCTTACTTCATCCCCTTGGGTTAATAATCTACCACTTACATCCTTCATGCTTTCACATTTCTTTCCACTGTCACATCCACATTTCTGCATCTCTTTCCAGAATAACTTCCTGTTTTCAGAGTAATTTGCATTCATTTTTCTTCCTACATCATCATTTACCTATTTTCCTCTTCACTAGTCTCTTTACATGTTTCTTGCTCTCAGTATATTCAGATCTTATTTCAGCTGAACCACCGATCCTTATCCACACTAGCCACTTCTTCCTCTTTTCCTCTACTACTCTGATAACATCTTCATCCCACCATGCCATACCTTTCTTCTTTGTTGTTGCTCTTGCCACACCACATACTGCTTTAGCATTCCTAACAGAGCAGTCCCTATATACATTCCACAAGCTGTCCAGATCCATTTCATTCCAATTCACTGCTTTTAACCCCATCCATACTTTGGCCCCGTATTCATCTGCCATTTGTTTGATCCTCAGCTTCTCGACTTTCAGTCTCTCACCCTGACAGCTCCTCACTCTCTTGTTCCACTTCACTCCTCTCAGCTTGATCTTGCATACCACAATTATATGATCTGACAAACCTCCACATCGTCCTCTCACTGCCCAGGTATCAGCAGCACTACCCAGCATTGATTTCTCTACAAGCACGTAATCAGTCCGGCTCCTTTGAACACGATCTCCATGCCCTCTATGTCATGCAGTTTTATGTGCATCTTTGTGTTTGAAATAAGAAATACAAATGCACAGCCCTCTTTCTTGATACACGTTCTTCAGTCACTTGCCATTATCATTCTCTCTTGGTAGTCCATTATTACCCATTCCGCACTCACCATCCACTCACTCGATGTAGTGCTGCTTTGGGTGTCTGCTCTTTCCTCTCATCCATCCTTCCTCTTCTGTGTTTCTTTCCTTCATTCTTTCCTCTTTCTTCTGCCCATGGATGACTTTACACTCCCACTTCTTTCTTTCTTTTCTTCATCTTTCCTCTTCCATCTGCCTATGGGTGACTTTACACTGAGTGACAAGCCAAATGGTTTCCTGTATACCAGGAAACCATTTACTACACTGAGAGGTAACCATGTAACCAAATTATGGCACCCAGTGGTTTGGTGGGTAATTAAAGTACAGTACTCCAGTCAGATTGAGCCTGTGTAAGTTTATATCCAAGGGGTAGTTGGGGTTTACTGCCCTCATAGTGCCACCCAGGAGTGAGGCTGGTCGCTCTCATCCTAAATGTCAGGACCAACTTGCCCATCCCCGGGTTTGTATGCTCGTCATCGGACAACATAGGATTGGATGATGGATGGATGTCATTCACCGGCCCAGTGCCTACTCTCCCATTCATGTCGCCCATTACAATCACTTTATAACTCCTGGGCATTTCTCCCACTGCTTCATCCAGCTTATCCCAAAACCTGTCTTGCTGTGTCTTGTTCCTGTTATCACACGGAGCATACGCTACAATCACTGCCACTTTTTCCTTCTCGTACTTGAAATTGACTTACATACATCTCAAGCTGACATATTTGTAATCTCTCATTCGACTCTGCCACGCTTCATTCAACAACAAAGCAACTCCTTCCTTGCATCTTCCTTGCCCATTCATGCCCGACCTTACACACTATACACCCTCCCCAGGGCTCATGTTTGGCGAGCCACAGCTCGCAAATGTGAGTATTTTTTCCCTTTGGCGAACATATTTTACATGCAAGTCGCTTCTTGGCGAGGAGAAAATACATCCACTTTGGCGAGGAGTAAACTAAAAATAAATCTTACTTAAATGAACAAAACACGTCGTGATCGATTACTCTTTCCTTATCACCACAGTGAATGTTTGAAACCTCATTTTATGATTCTAAGCATCACAATGTGTAAATAAATATATTTATTGCTCGTAAAATATTTCGACTCATAGTCAGTTTGGCTACTAAAAATTTATTTGGCTCATAAATCTGAAGCCTTAGGAGCCAAATGGCTCGCAAGCATCGGCAGTTAGCATGAGCTCTGCTCCCACTACTCCACTTCACACCCATTCATCTTTGTTTCACACAAAGTCATCACAGGATATCTTGCACTCTTTAACACATGCACCATTTCCACTCTCTTGCTCTCCTCATTCACACCTCTCACAGTCCACATGGCCTTGTGAATCTGCCCATTTGGCTGGGGCCCTGGGCGGGTATTGGGCTCTCCAAGACTCTCCGAAATGTTTTGCCATAATTTGGTGATTTTGGTAGGGGTATCTGGGGGACACTTAACACAGCCAGAAACCCCAGTTACATGGTTACCACCCAGCATAGTAAATGGCTTCCTGGGTACAGGAAACCATTTGGCTTGACACTTATTGTAGAGACCATAAGGCACACTACAGTAAGTTGAGTGAGTCAGTGATGGGTGTTGCCACCTAATAGTAATAATAGAAGGATTCTGTTGCCCATTTCCTTGGGCACACTGTTGATAGTTTCCTCTCTTTTGTAAGTACCCACTTGTTTCTGGGCCTGCCACCACCATGTTTTCAATAATAATAATACTTGTCTCCCCCATATTCGTGGGGGTTAGGGGATACAGACCCCCGTGAATGGGGGGGGGGATCAGCGAATTTTGGACACCCCCAGAAAATGCCCATACAGTATCAGATTACCCCTGTAAGTCCCAAAAACTCAGTTTAGGGCCCTGAAACCATCTTAAAACATCACAAACATATACTGTTCTACTGTATACAGTACTTTAATAATAAAGAAGTTGTTAAAGGGTATGGTTATAAGAATTTATGGAAATTTTGTTGCTGATGACTGCCACAGACTCCCATGGCAGTGTGCACAAAGAGCTTCAAAGCCATTTCTGGGACCTGAAAACAGCATAAAATATCACAAATGCATACTGAACTACTGTATAAAAAAGTGTAATAATGAATAAGTTTTTAACTGGTGTGATTATAAGAAGGTAGGATAAATTATGTAACTTATGACTTCTCAGAAAAATCTGCGAATATGTGAACAAGTAGTTGACTGTTGGTATAGTATGTTAATGCACACCAGCAGGATATGGCCCATAAGAATTTACATCCATGGGATAGTTGGGGTTTATTGCCCATATAATGCTGCCTTTGGAAAAGACTGATCACCTTCACCCTAAATGTTAGGATTCAGCTCAGATGATTATGATTATAATACAGTAGTAATCAATTAGCTTCTGCAAGCTCTTCATTTTTTGTTAGCATTTATCTTACCCAACTTTATTGTTTTCTGTGTTTCATAAGATTCTATTTTCCTGTATTCTCAAATATTTAAGGTTTTATTCATTTGCTGCATTTTCTACCGGCCATTTTCTCAATCAGAATTGCATTCCTATAGTTTCATGTGAATGAAGCACAACCTTTATTTATTCTGGCCATAAATTTACTCCGACCTGAAATGTCTTCTACACTGTACTAACCATAGTTTAACTTTTGATTGGATATCTTAATTTCATTACCTGTACTTGCATTTTAGGATGCCAAATAGCTTTCGTATATGAGAGTAATGCATGCTTATTTTATTGTTCTTATTTGCTCCTATGTAAACAGTCAGCCCCTGCTACTTGCAGCGACTACGTACCGAACCTCCCTGCAAATGGGTGAAATCCATGAATAATCTGTACCTTCTGCAAAAATCACTGGTTTCAGTGTTTTAACAACTGTATTCCCATTACCTACAGACCCACTATGAGACATGTAAATGCATTTTATGGCACACTAATACTTCCTAAAAGACAGTACAGGATGATACACAAGCCTTTCTGCGTACAGTACACTGTACTCATCCGTGTGATGATGACAATGAGAGTTTGCTGTGCAGTACATGATGTATGATGAATGATGAACATTCTGTACTGCACAGCAGGATGAGCCCTGAGCAGCCTGCTTAGGACCCAATTTTCACAGGGATAAAGAATGGATTTGATTAATAAAGCCGTAATAACATGCAAAACACAATTGGGATACACAACCCATGAGATGAAATAAGAATGAGCCCAGTAGCATATGATTGGGTCCCCTCTTTGAACAGCCAAGTAGATAGGGAGAAAGAAGACACCTAGGCAGTTAATAAGGGATGCTACTCTAGGAGCCAATCACAAGCAAGCTCTCATTGTGAGAAAAGAGTGGGAGATTTGTGGTGTGAAATACTGAGTGCTGATGCCCTGTGCTGTACAGCACAGTTAACTGTATAGGACAGCATTTCTCATGGAAAACATGCAAAAAAATCACTTACGAGCCTCTGAGAACAGCTGATGTTGTGAGAAAAGCAAGAAGTATCATCCTGTGAATTTTTAAAATAATTTCCCGGAAAAATCCGTTAATATGGGAACCTACGAATAACTGGGGTTGTCTGTACATGATTTTGAAGACTTGAGTAATTGGCACATTGAGCTATTTTTCATTTATTCAAGTCTTTATTTTTAGCTCCTCTTTTGTAATACAGTACATCCCCCTAGTACGCGCCTATATGGGCGGCAGAGGACGTCGCGTACTAGGAATTTGCGTACTGTGGATACATGAACTTATGGGAAAAATTACATATGGGCGGCACCCCCCTTCATGGGCAACCCTTGAGACGCCTTTCAGACCTAAATGTTGTACTACACAGTACAGGGAAACTGTCTAAGACATATTACCGTACCTAAGATAAAGTAAACCAACAAGATTATGGCTTTAATAGGTAAATCAACAAGGATATGGCTTAACTAAACCAACAAGAATATGGCTGCTCACCTTTACTTGTAATCACTTCTTGGGGGGACAGTGTCGTTTACTCGGGATAACCCCGGATTTGGGCCACTCATCGCTGCCTATCTCGCTTACAAGGAGTTCAATTCGCGTACTAATAAAAATTACACTTTTATAAAAAAAATTTTGGTCCTCGCGTACAAGGGGGATCGCTTACTCGGAACTCGCATACTGTGGGATTTTTTTTTTTTTTTTTCCCCCCTCAAGGAAAGAGGAACCAAAGGCCACGAGCCCACAATAACCATTCATTCCATGAGAAAAACAAAACACTTTTTACCCATTTCAGGATTTTGCCCACCCTTTAGGAATTTTTCTTGAGAGTGTAGGTACAGTGATAACTGATTTGCCCCTAAAACAAGTTCTTATCTATTCTGGCAGATGCAAGGTGCTTCGACTGAGTGACATTGTATCAGGAAATCCTATGGTGGTGAAGATGATCGTATCATTCAACAGACGAGGTGCTGGCCAGGCTTCACTCAGGGACATGCTGGGCCCACTGATACACAAGGTAATACCCAGTTACGTTTTATTTAGTTGAAGGCCTAAACTGTCAGCATATTGGAGGTATTTACACTGTCCTCCTCATCGTCATCGTCATTAGGCTCCCTTTTGGAAACTTCCTCACAGCTGGTGACCATGACAGTTGTCTAGGTAGCTTTCTCATTGCACATCTTTAATGCATTATTAACCACATTTTTTCCTTTTTTGATCTTTGCACTCATAGATTGTTCAGTTCTGATAAACCCTGTAAACAGGATCTTCCTGTTCCAGTATTATTAAGCACTTATGGCCATATGCGTAAAACTAATGTATAGCCTTTCCTGGGGGCTCTATATCAAATCAGTATGTTAAAAGTTTAAGTAGGGAAAGATTTCCCTCAATTTGTAAGGGTTGTTCCGACATTTTTTTAAGGGGAACCATGCTATGGCTTCCGCAAACCGTATTTTTTATTATTCGTAACAAAGTAACTCTGTACCTCCAGAAAGCATAGAATAATGTAAATCTATCTTTCTCTCTATTGCCAGACGCAATAATCCCGTAAGGGATGGCCATTGACTTTGAGTTATTTGTTTTACAGGGAGTGACACTAACCCTCCACCAACCCACTTGTTGACACGTAGGATTTGGTTATATGGTTACCACCCAGTGTTGTAAATGGTTTCTTGGCTTACAGGAAATCATTTGACTTGTCACTCAATGTAAAGCCACCTTTAAATGAAAGAAAAGCAATAAGAAGTGACTGGAAAGATGGGAGAAATAAGAAGAGAGGAGGGCAGGGACAGAAAAAAAAAATGATAAAGGCTAAGGAAGAAGTAGGCAGCACTACATCAGGTGAGTGGATGATGGTCACCACCACCTACCACTAATAATGTAAATGATTTATGTAAAAGATATTTTGCTAAAAATGCAATGCAAACATACAATGGAACTGTACTGTTGATTATTAAAACACATGGGCTATACCTTATCGAGTTGTAGATCAAGCTCAGGCCCGTCTCTGTCATAGTGGTGACACACACTGTCATTTTTATTTTTTTTTTAAGAGTATTTAACAGTAGGCGAGATCCTAAAATTGATGTGTAAACCACTTTTATACGTTACCCATGTGATTTAACTGAAAATAGAATGTTCAGTCAATGCTAAGGGTAATATACATTAATATATAAAACGAGAAAGGTACTGTTCTCCGCTCATAGGCCAAACTATGAAGTGTCGTGCCAGCATCGGATCATCTTTGCGTTTTAATCTCAGGCACTGCAAACTGTTTTTCATATTCTTATAATACAATTTTTAGTTATTTATCAGCAGCAGTCTGTTCATAATTCTTGGTAATCGTTAAGGAGACATAGAACCACCATGTTTTGCATTTTTTCCTTGTTTTAGCCCTTCATGGAATTCTTCAGGTACAGTAATCCCCTTAATAACTGTTTGCCCAATTCCCGGACATTTTGGGCCTGAGCCTTGGAAACCCCAAAATGGCCAAAAAAAACAGGGTGGGGGGGGGGGAACGAATTTTTTTCCCACCCGTAAATTGAAATTGGTGCACAGTGCCGAACAGCTGTGTTTACCATGGCCCCTTCACCTTTTCCTTCCTACCCCCTCGTCAGTTACCGCCTGCCTACCATCGTGAGTAGATGCTCACCACAGTGGATGCCGCACGTGCTCATTTTTATGGATAAACAGTGAATAAACTGCAATACCTTGCCACTAGACCACATGCGAAAAATACAGTGTTGTGCAGTGTTAAGAAATTAGAATTTAGAGTGCAAAGGATTAAGTGTGGAGTGCAAACTGGCGGTTGAAACTGATGTGGCGCAGTTAAGAACAGAATGTGCAGTGTTAAACAGTTATAACTCACAGTGCAAAGAATTAAGTGCAGCACAACACTGGATTACTGTACGTGCATCAAGAGCATTTTCACCACTGCCAGAGCCTTAGAGGAGGTGGCCACAGATGTGCTGAAAGTACCCTGTACACTACAAAATATTTTCCATACTCACTTCTAATTCCTCATTGTCTGGTTTCTTTTCATGTATTTCATGCTTTATGTCCATTATTGGTGTGAATAGGGTCTTAAATGGGTGCTGTGCATATCCGGTAGGGAGTTAGTTAGGTGGCTTTCAAAGTTAGGCTGGGTTTGGGTCCATAAGTACCAGTCTAGGAGACAGGGGCCCAACATCTGGACAAAACCAGTTCCCGGACATGCCTTTGGCTGTATTACGTCAGATATTAAAGGGATTACTGTACTCTCGAATTGTGTTTTCAAGTTTCAGTGGTTTTTGTTTCTTTTAAATATGGTAAAAAGTGCTTTAAAAAGCGGTGTTTGTTCATGGACAGCCACTATCTTGCGGTGCACGACGACAGATGGATGCCATCTTAAAGCGTCATATATAAGCGAAATTACCCCTGCAGTGCCTGCTTATCCAAACCTAACCTAAATTTTCATAACAACCCAACCTTATTTATCCTAACCTTACCTAACCTAGCCAATTTAATGCTAACGTAACCAGACTAATCCTAACCTGTGCACGAAGACTGACAAACTCCATCTTTGAACGCCATTTTTTGGCGAAATTGCCCATTATCAGTGCGTATTTACCCACACGTAACATAAATTTTCGTAGTTCAACCCAACCTTGTTTATCCTAACTTATTTTAGGCTACCCTAACAAATTTTAGGGTAACAACCAAATTTATCCTAACGTAACCCATCTCCAGCACTAACTATCATATTTACAATATAAGTATTGATTGAAAAGTTTATTACTTTAGAAGTATATAAAGTATACGAACTAACAAGTGCTATCATGTAAAAAAAAATTGCAGGAAATTATTTTGTTTCATTGTTGATTGACATCGTCTGGACAATGAATAGTCATGGCAACTCCCACGGGAGTACTTCTGACATACCAACTGGTCACGCAGGGCTACCAACCTCCCCCCTTCCCTTAATGCTTTCTTAGCCTACCATGTAAAAATTGAGGGCTTGCTTGTGCTTTCCTTAGTGTGTAAAGTAGGGACCAGTGTAGGGCCTCTCCATATGTGTTTAAGCATACAGCTGCTATTTTAAAATTTAAATCAGTTTATCTTCTTTCATTTCTTCCTGGAACTGTCATTACAATGAGTGAGAAGTGTTAATATTGGGGGTGGGGTTATGAAGGGTAGACTGAGAAAGACATGGGACAAGGTCATTAAGTGTGACCGCAGGGTTAAGGGACTAAACAGAGAGGCTGCAATAGATTGTGCAGCATGGAGAGCCGCCATTAGGTGACCAAGGCCGACGCATTCTAGCATGTTGGAGCCTTCAAAAATGAAAATGAATATTTGGGATTAAAAGTGCCAGCTCAGTAATTACTATGCTGATTTTGTAGAGTGCCAATTCAGTACTGTAATTTGTTGCACCCATACTACTGTACTACAGTAATATTTTATTTAACAAATGTTTTGGAGCAATGCAAAGAGTTATTAATCAACTATATAGTATATTGCTACTGCAAGGCCCCAGTAGGGGGCATGACCAGTATTCACTGAAATTCTAAATTCATAGGAATCTCACATACTCACTCCTCATCAGTCTCTCACTCTCCATCCTCTCCATGTGGCTAAACCACCTTAATGTGTTTCTCCTAACACTTCCTATCACATCCACATCCACACCACAATGCTCCTTCACTTCCTCATTTGTCAGTCTGTCTCTCCATGTGACTCCACATGCTCCTCTCAAATAACTTATTTCCACTGCTTTCACTTTTGACTTGTGTCCCTCCAACAAGGTCCAAGCTTCATATCCATACATTAGAGTTGGTATCACAATACTGTCATGTAATAACTTTTTCACTTCCATGCTCACTTCCCTGTTTCTTATCACTGCTTTCAAGGAAGCAGCAACCTTTCTTTCTTGTTGTACCCTTTCAAGCACTTCACCCTCTAAACTTCCATCCTTACTCATCACACTACCCAGGTACTTAAATGCACTCACATTTTCCATTTCCTCCTCATCCAACCTCACTGTACATTCACTGACTTCACTTCTCACGAAGACCATCACTTTACTCTTCCCTACATTCACATTTAGATTCCGTTTCTTACACACTCTATCAAACTCATCCACCAAGTCTTGCACCTCCCCTTCGTCTTCACTTAACAACACCGTATCATCTGCAAACAACAGTACTGGTAGATTCCAAACACTGCCCACTCTCACTAGGACCACTCCAACATCCACTTCCCAACCTTGTATCTCTTTTATAACCCCATCCATATACAGATTGAACAACCATGGAGACATGACACATTCTTGTTTCAATCCAACCTTCAAATAGAAAAATTCACTCATTCACTATCCACACGCACTGGAGCCTTAGCATCCGCATACATACTCTTCACAGCCTTCAGCAACTTCCCATCTACTCCATATATTCTTAATACTTTCCACAGTCCTTGTCTATCCACCCTGTCATGTGCTTTCTCCAAATCCATGAAGACTGCTTACAACTTCTTTCCCTTCTCTAGAAACTTTTCCACTAAAGATCAAAAAATGAATATCTGATCAACACAACCTCTTCCCTTCTTCTCCAGTTAAATCCCCTGTTATTTCCCTAACTCTGTCAGTAAGTATTCTACCATATACTTTTCCTTTTACACTAAGAAAGCAAATGTCCCTATGATTACCACACACTTCTTTTTCATGTTTTCCTTTGTACAGGGGAATAATTATACGTGACTTCCAATCCACTGGGACTCTACCTTCCTCCCAGGCCAATCTGCACATCTTCCACATCCATTCTGTTTCTTTCCCCCCATGCTTCAGCATTTCACTACACACTCCATCAAATCCTGGGGCTTTCCCCATTTTGACTTTCTTCATTGCTTCCACAACTTCCATCCTACTGATTTCATCCTCTCATCTCACATCCCTCCTTCTCCCAGCCATTCCCCGGCCACTTACTCCTGCATTACTTTCATTCTCTATGTTCAACAATTCCTTAAAGTGTTGTCTTCATCTGCTCACTTTTTCTCCCTTCTCCACTAGTAATCTACCATTTTTATCTTTCACTCCCCAGCTAACTTCTTTGGCACCCTGTCTAACTCTCTTTACCTCTTTCCAGAACAATTTCTTACATTCCCTCTGCTTGACACTCAAATTCCTTCCAAATTCCTCATCCACTGTCTTCTTACTCTGTCTTACTAATCTTTTCACCTCTCTCTTCCTCTCAACATATAACTCTCTCTTCTGTCTCCCAGCTTCTTCGATGCCCCTCTTTCTCATCCACTCACTATATGCTTTCTTTTTCAGTGCCACAGCCTCTCTCACTTCTTCAGTCCACCATGCTGTTCCATGCATCCCATTTCATCTTCTCTTCACCCCACACACCACCTCGCTTGGTGCACATATTTCTTCTGTGACTATCTTGCACTTATCTTCCACGTCTTCCATCTGCTCCAATCTACAATATATTTACCCAATCGCTCCACTTCCCTCTTATATTCTTCCATTTTTCCATCCTCTTGTAACTTTTCCATCCTCCTTGTAAGAACTACTTCCTCCTGTCCTTACTTCTTCTATTTTTCCATTTTGTTAGGACTTTGATTCTGACCACCACTTGGTGGTGGTCAGAAAGTCCACTCCCCCATCCTCTGTATACTCTTGAATCCATTGCACACCTTCTCATCCTTTCATCCACACACACATAATCAGTCATTGCCTTCTGTTCATTCAGTTCACCACCCACCCTTCTCATCACTCGCCACGTATACCTCTACGTATATCATTTTGTGCCTGAAGTGGGTATTATCTACCACCAACCCCCTCCTGGCACAAAAGTCCACTAAAGCACTGCCATTCTCATCCATCTCTGCCGGCACACCCCACTCACCAACTACTCCATCCACCTTCACATTCCCTACTTTTCCATTCATATCTCCGGTCAGAAACACTCTCTCATTCATTTCAAACTTTTCCATACACACTTCCATATTTGTCCAGAACTCTTCTCTCACTATGCTTTTACAATCTTGCGTTGGTGCATACACGAAGTTAGTTGTTTTCCGGGGAGGGGCACTAACCCTCTGCTAACCCACTTGTTGTCACATAGGGAACATGTGCTGGTTGGTTATAAGGTTACCACCCAGCGTTGTAAGTGCTTCCCTGGTTTACAGGAAAGTATTTGGCTTGCCAATCAGTGCAGAGCTACCCCAAAAAATAGGGTATCACTGCTGATTTATGTCTAAATTGTGATTGGATCATTGATCAACACATACAGTAAGTGCAGCCACAAGTGGATTACAGCACTATAGCTGCTGTGCCACACCTAACCAAACCATTGCAACTCACACTCATCAAAACACACTTGCTTCTCAATACATTTCATAGCACTGTCAGTTTAATTGATAGTGGTGACTGTCAGATTTTAGTCATTACATTTAGTAGGTAATTTTATCGAACTTAAATATTTTTGTATTTATGCTTAATGTACAAGGACAGGCAGTGTGCCCAATCTTTTCAGTCAAAAATATGGCTCCAGACTAACATCTTAGGTAGAAAGACTATATAGCTTATTTAAAGATGCCTTAGAACAAAGCCCCAATTTTCCTTTAAGGTTATAGTGTCGAAAGACAGTTGTTAGCAATGTGCTACAACCTTGGATGTAACCCTTAGATAGTGTGAGGGATTGCTATGTTGTAGTTCTGTATTAATATGAATAAGTGTGGTAACAACTGATTTTGCATTCAGGTGCTAAGCGATAGTAACATGCAGATCAACACCAATCCAGTAGAAATATACAAATCCTGGATCAATCAGCTCGAGATGAATTCGGGTCAAACCAGGTAAGAACAGTCACTGTTGTTTGCATTAGAAAGTGAGGCTCATGCTGAGTTAATTTATATCATAACTTTCACATCAGCAGTGAAAATAATATAATGATTTTGGAATTTCAATTGGATAGTTGTCAGTGTTCTTTGCAGAAAAGGTAAGTCATCCAAACTGCTCATTAAAGATAGTATTTCATTCTGAAAGTATTAGAAGTGCTTTAAAGACAGTATTTTATTATGATGGTATTAGAAGGTAGAATTATTTTCTCCTTACTTCTGTCATAGTTGTCCTTTGGTAAAATAATTTTCACATTTTTTTATAGCCTTGTTTTATGTTATAGTTTATAAATAACTGATGTTGCCTTGAAAGAACTGTCAGCAAATGGTTTACGAAACTGTAGGCATTTGCATGGCAGGTTTAACAGCAGAATTTCAGTTACACACCATACCATTAAAAATTGATTATATAATTATGTTGTCAAAATGTCTTATTAACAAACTTAGGAGCCCACATTTGAAATAATACGAGGGACAGATGGTGTTCCCAGCATGTGATACTCCATTGATTATACTGGTAGACTGATGGAGGAGTAGGATTACACCATGTTGTTCACAGAGTGGTGGCCGTCTTATTGCCATATAAATGTCATTTACTGTTGTTATTAATGTATGATTATTGTCACGGGGTTTTTAAGATTATACAATATTGAAGGATGATTTCCAATTATACTGAAGAGCAGGGACAATGAATTGTCTTGCTAAAATCAAGCAATGATTACTTTATGCTGGCTTGCTTCGCTTGATTCTCTAAGAACGAGAATTTATAAACTTTCTCAACAGTACACAGCAGAGACTAATTCCTCACAATTGCTGTTTATTGGTACTGTTAGCCTATGGAGAAGTGACTTCACCCCTGACAATAAATAACTAATACTATTAACCCTTTAACCGCGGGTGTCATCCCAGAATGACATTGCAAAAACTGGACCAAACCGCGGGTGTCATTCTCGAATGGCTGTGAATATTTTGAATGCCGCACGTTTTTTCTGCGCGCCAGTTGTTTCAAGGGAGAGTAGCTATTAAGTTCTTTCACTCCAGCCGACCCCCACCTCCCTCCTCTCACCCCCCGGGCCCCCACCTCCCATCCCCGGGCCCCCTACCCCACCCCTGACCAAACACGCATCAGTATCTGTCCAGCTGTGTGAGTGACAACACCGCTGATGTGGCAGTGAAGTGCGGGCAGTTACAGTGCCTTTTACCTGCCTCAGTGAACACAGAGTGGGTGTTTATCATATGTGCAGTGTTCATATATGTTTATATTATAATTATCAGAATGAGGTTGGCATTTGGTAATGGTGTGTGAGCGAAAAATAGTGATTTTAGATCGCTCACTTCTAATGGCACTGCCCATCCAGTGATAGTCAACGAAATCATGAAACCTACATCATTGCAAAGCCGAAGGTTAGTACTTTCTAATGGTACCTTATTTTTCGCTCGAGATTTATTCTGTGCAGAGTTATAAAGGTTTAAAGTTTGTTTACATTTTGGCTGGAACCCCCGCGGGGGAGGCCAGTCGGGTCAAAACAATGCCCGCGGTTAAAGGGTTAATAATATCAGGTTCTTGCTGATGCGTTAACTCCTAGAAGGCACAACGGATTTTAAGCTTAATACAACAAGACTGGCCCAAGTACCAGTTTTGAATAGCAATGCATTTATGCAAGCTAGGAGCTATAACTAGAATAAGCTTAATTATGGAGAAATGAAACACGAGTTTACATTACATTAAGCTCAAAGAAAAAGAACTGTTAAATTTATTGATTACAAAGGAATAAATTTAACGTTACATTTCAAAGTGAATTCAAATAAGGAGATTGCACTCACTCACTCACTATCTATCTATCTATTGCCAGACGCCATAATCCCGTACAGGGTGGCCATTTGACTCTGAGTTATTTGTTTTACAGGGAGCGGCACTAACCCTCCACCAACCCACTTGACACGTAGGGAGCACGTATGGTTTGGTTATATGGTTACCACCCAGCGTTGTAAGTGGTTTCTTGGCTTACAGGAAACCATTTGGCTTGTCACTCAATGTAAAGCCACCTGTAATGGAAAGAAAAGCAATATGTAGTGACAGGAAAGATGTGAGAAATAGGAAGAGAGGAGGGCAGGCACAGAAAAAGAATAATAAAGGCTAAGGAAGAAGTAGGCAGCACTACATCAAGTGAGTGGATGATGGTCAAAAGCTAAATTCTTAAACCTAGGAAAACATCATGCGGCGCAGCCGGCTGGCATGTGAGGGAACAGCACCTTAACTAAACTCTTAAATCTAGGAAAACAAAAAGAAAATACTGGTCAAAGAATGGACTAAGCGGTGACTGGGTTGCACTCGCTGTCTCTCGCCAATCACAGCTGTGTGGGAATACTGCGATGGTGGGAACTAGGTGTCGTTGAGGAAGGACACTGCCACACACAACCTACTTCCGTGGCTCTCAAATCTTGACTGTCTAACTCGTGGGAAAGAAAGGAGCGCTGTGGCCTCATTTCTAACGGCTAGAATGAGTGAAACACACCCAAAACACATCGCTCAGCAGAAGCGCTAATGTCTCACACAAAGACGATCACATATGACTGAAAAATTGATTTGAAAAGACTCCCGACCGAATGAGCGGTTAACTGAACGATAAACTGGGATTCCAGTAGAGTTCGCGGTTTCCCACAAAAGCCAATGTCGCTAGCCGACTTGTGACAATTATCACCTTGCCTTTCAGTGTGTCAGTATGGTATTTATGATTGGAGAGAATAAGAGGTCAGACTTGGGTGTGTTTAGTAATGATAGATAATCATTCATTCATTCATCATGCAATCCTACGTTGCCCCATGAGGAGCGTAGAAGCCTGGGGCTAGGCAGTTGGTCCTGACATTTAAGATGAGAGTGACCAACTTCATTCATCCCTGAGTGGCATTACATGAGCAATAAGCCCCAATCACCCCTTGGATATAAACCTTCACCGGCTCAATCCGATTGGAGCACAATAATTACCCACTAAACCACCAGGTGCCAAAATTTGGTTATATGGTTACCACCCAGCATAGTAAATTGTTTCCTGGTGTACAGGAAACCATTTGGCTTGTCACTCAGTGTAGAGTCACCCATGGGCAGAAGGAAGAGGAAGGAATGAAAGACAGACGAGGGAGTGTAAAGTCACCCGCAGGCAGAAAGACGAGGAAAGAATGAAGGAAAGAAAGACAGAAGAAGATGGAAGGAAAGAAGGATGAAGGAGAGGACAGGGCTGACACCCGAGAGCAGCACTACATTGAGTGAGTGGTTGGTTAGCACCCCCACCTACCACAAGTCATTTATTAAATTCTCTCTTAAGGATCTGGCATTAAAAATTAGGGTAGAAATAAGAGTTATAAATAGGGAGTGAAGTTAATCATGATGGATGGAATGGAATATTTCAAATGATATCAGGATTATTCAAATGGTCTTGTGCTTCTCTATTGTAGTGAAAAGTTGATACAGTCTTTGAATACTGTAGTGTATTTCTTGACATTATTTCTTCTCATCCAGTGAGACACATGTGTAGTAGTGGTAGTACTGTACAGACTTTGAATGAGTAATTTCCCACTACAGTATGCATGCATAGATAACTTTTTATTAAAAGCCAACATTGCAGATGAACATAGCACTAAGCAGGTAATTATTATTATATATACAGTATATTTTTCCTTTTAGTGGGCTCCCCTACTCAGTAAACCAGGACCAGGCACTGCAGTACCCTGAGGTGCAGAAGAGACTGACTCAAGCCATTACCAAGCTGAAGGAAGTCACACTCTCATTTTGTGACCAAATTACAAACAACAGAGACCTCATTCCATATGCAATGCTGTATATGGCACGGGTCATGAGAGCAGCCTTACAGCGCAGGTTTCCTCACATAGCTGAGAAGGAAATTTTAAAGGTAAGTTGCCCTTTGCTGTAAATATTCAGCCAGTATTTTGTAATAAATCTAAATGGTAACCATACAACCAAACCCTTGGGTAGGGGAGAAGGAATATTACCCCCAGAATCCCTGTATGCCTAAATGGTGAAAAGTGAGGGGGTGGTGCAGATTAGCAGTCTCCCACTGTCTCTTATAATGCATCTAGAAAACTTCTAATCTGGGTCCTGTGCCTGCTAAGGGCCCAGAAAAGATTGGGAGGCTCTTATGTAGGTGATGAACATGTCAGGTGTGAATGATTCATATAAACAAGTGAAAGTAGGGAATGAGTTCAAGGATGCAAAGTTTGATATAGTTGGTGCTGTGAGAGACCAAGATGAAAGAGGGTGAAGTGGATGAGTGGGAGGATATGAAGCTGTTGTTATTGTTACTCAGTTATGCTCTGCCTGACCAAGTAGACTCATTGGCTGCAGGTAGCTAGCTTCTCCCATGGGAGTGTCCCACAAGTACCCTATGCTGTTGATGTATCTTCATCTTGGTGTATCATGTGATGTGCAGTGCTCCATCATGTCTGTTGTGTCATGTAGGCCCAATTTACAAGCGAGGCATGTGTTGTCTAACTCAGTCCACCCTAAATATAAAGTGGTTGCTCATTGGTGTCGTGGATGGTGTCCTGACATAAACCTTCTAGCTGAGCTCAATCAACTCTTATTTAACCCCTTTTAGCCGCTGACGTTGAATGACACATTGCTGTTCCAATGCTGATGACATCAAGTTTGCACGAGCTATAAAAAACTGTGAACAGTTACGGGAAGGCAGTTACTCAGGCAGTTACTTCTCGGATGTTTTCGCCAACATGTTTACATGTTAATGGCACATGCACTGTAATTTTATGAATCTTCCCTTCATTCTTTCCCCTTCCTTCTGCCTGTGGTTGACTCTACACTGAGTGACAAGCCAAATGGTTTCCTGTACACCAGGAAACCATTTACTAGGCAACCATATAACCAACTTTTGGCACCTGGTGGTTTAGTTGGTAATTATTAGGCTCCAATCGGATTGAGCTGGTGAAGGTTTATATCCAAGGGGTGGTTGGGGTTTATTGCTCATGTAATGCCACTCAGGGATGAGTGAGGCTGGTCACTCATCTTAAATGTTGGGACCAACTGCCTAGCCCTGGGCCCCTACACTCCTCATGAGGCAATGTAGGATTGGATGGTGGATGGATGGACTTACGTGAATCGTAGTGAATCACAGGATGGGTTTAGGAAGCTAAAAAAAAAAAAAAAAAAACGTTCCCAGGTGCACTAGACAATTCTCATCACACCTGTTAAAAAAAAAAAAAAAAATAAAAAAAAAAAAAACTTTGAAAAAATGGTCTCGGGGTCTTGGGGAAGGCACAGCCATTGAGGGGTTAATGATACCTCCAGAGAGGGATGTCTGGAGTGGAGGCTTGTAGTATAATTTTCTGGTTGAGCTGTTCTACTGCCCTGGGCATGAAGTGGGTGTGTAGGTGTTCGTTCATTGTTAGTGTAGGAGCGTCTTTAGATGGGATGTTGCCGAAGAGGTAATGATAATGTTTGTGATGATGATTTTGTGCCTAGTTGTATTGTGTGATTTTGTCATATAATGACAGGAGTGTTTTGTGTTGGCACAAGCTACCACGTAGAACTGAATGCCTCTGATAGTGAGATAATCCCTAACAGTGATGACGGTAGCTTCAGAATGTAAATCTATCTATAGCCCGACGCCCTAATCCTGCAAAGGGTGGCCGCAGACAAAACGCCTCCAAGTCGTTCTGTCACCCACCATTTGACTACGCTACCCCCAACTCACTCCCCCCTCCCTCATATACCTCTCAACTCCATCCCTCCACCTCATCCTCGGTCTACCCCTCCCTCTCCCTCCCTCCACCTCACCTACATACACCCTCTTAGTCAGTCTTTCATTCTCCATTCTCTCCACATGTCCAAACCACCTCAGTGTATTTCTCTTTATCTTCTCAACCACATCCACATCCACCCCACAACGTTCCTTCATTTCTTCATTTGTCAACCTGTCCCTCCATGTCACTCCACATGCTCCTCTCAAGTAACTCATTTCCACTGCTCTCACTCTTGACTTGTTCCCCTCTTTGCAAGGTCCATGTCTCGCTTCCATACGTCAGGGTAGGGATCACAATACTATCATGCAGTGACTTCTTAACATCCATACTCACCTCCCTATTTCTCATCGCTGCTTTCAGTGAATCAACAACCTTCCTTCCCTGTTGCACCCTTTCACGCACTTCATCCCCCAACGTTCCATCCTTACTCATCACACTACCCAAGTACTTGAATGCACTCACGTTCTCCATATCCTCACCATCCAACCTCACTGTACATTCTGTGACTTCATTCCTCTCAAACACCATAACTTTACTCTTGTTTACATTAACTTTCAGATTCCTCATCCTACACACAGTCCCAAATTCATTCACCAAACCTTGCAACTCCCATTCATCTTCACTCAACAATACTGTATCATCAGCAAACAGCAACACCGGAATCTTCCAAATCTCACCCTGATTCATTAGAGCCACCCCCACATCCACTGCCCTACCTTGCACCTCATTTACAACCCCATCCATGTATATATTAAACAGCCATGGAGACATCACACAACCCTGTTTCAGTCCCACATTGAGATCAAAGAACTCACTCAGCTCACCATCCACTCGCACTGTAGCCCTAGCTCCTTCGTACGTACTCTTCACAGCACTCAACAATTTCCCCTCCACTCTGTATATTCTTAATACCTTCCACATACCTTGCCTATCTATTCTGTCATAAGCTTTCTCCAAGTCCATGAAGGCAGCATACACTACATACAGCTACATAAAAAGTATTGGTGCATCCAATAATGATATATAGGATGTTGTTTGTGTAATCTGCACGGTTGTATAGTGTTTTTTTTTAGATAGGTGGCCCTGCTGTGGAAGCATAGGACATCACTGATCTGATAAATTTCTTTTAGAGAGAATACTTCTTTTTGAAGGCCAAAGTCCATCCCTGCAAGAGGTCTTAAGTGCATTTAATCTGGGGATGCATCATCTCTGTGTCATTTATGTGGTCCATGAAGATGAGTCCTGTCATATATCACTCCAGGGATCTTGGTGAAAGGGGTATGAGGCACACATTGTCTGCAAACCATTTCTGATGAGTATTAAGTTATACTTCCTGTAGTGTACGTGCTGTGTCTGTGATGTAGTTTATAGTTATTATTGTAATATCTGCATATGAAGCAATGGTTGTGGATGGTTCTGTTGTGAGAGTATTATACATGTATAGGTATAGCATTAGTGAAAGAATGGAGCCCTGAGGTACCCTGTTAGAGAAGTTTCATCTTCATGATGGCTTGCACTGGAATGTCAGATGCGCTTGTCTGCCTGCAAGACAATTGGATGAGATAGGTGATGGTTGTTGAGAGAGATGACTTTTGGTGTGATGTGGTTGTGACTGGAGAGAAAAATTGATGAGGCAGTTTTAATACTTCAGTAAAGTAACAGAAAAGAGAGGTAAGTGTGCGTGTTTAGTAGCCCAGGGAAGGAAGATTGCTGGTGTTTTAAAGGCGTTAATACTAATCAAAGGTCTGAGCGTGGAGGCTGCAAGAGGTTAGCATGAAAATTTGTAGTTTTATTTCATTTAAAAAGACCCCAGCATGCATGCATGCATCAGTCTTGGTCACCTGATGCTGGCTCTCGACACTGCTCGATCTCTAGCATCCTCCCTATTCAGTCACTTATCCCTTAGGTCACACTCTGTAACCTTATCCCAGGTCTTTTCAGTCTGCCTTTTGCAGCCCTTCCCTCAATGTTCACACCTCTGCAGCCAGTTGTCATCCTCCATATCCCCAAACCGTCTCAACCTGGCTCATCTCTCTCTTCTTCAATGTTCACACCTCTGCAGCCACTTGTCATTCTCCGTTCCCTCCAGTTCCCCAAACCGTCTCAACCTCTCTTTCTCTCTCTCTCTCTCTCTCTCTCTCTCTCTCCCCCCCCCACAATCCAGTGTTGCCCCACGAGGAGCGTAGGAGCCCGGGGTTCATTGCTTACGAAACCCCAACCATTCCTTGGATATAAACCCGCACCAGCCCAATCTCATTACAACACATACATTCCAGTCCCATCCTTCCTTTCACTACTCCAACCCCAGGTCTGTACAGTTGTATGGATGTGTACCATGGTATTGCTTGAGGGTGAAAAATCATTAGTAAGATTGGTAGAAGAGGGGCTATTTAAGAATGTGTGTGGGGTGCATAGAGTTAAGAGGAGAGGAAAATAATGTAATCCAAGAAAGATGTAGAGTAAGGAAATCTATTAATGAAAGATATTGTGTATGCTTATATGGTAGATATGAGTAGTGAAAGGGTATGTGTGAGTGAATTTGATGGCAGGAGGAGTGAGATAGGCCCCAAAGAAGATGAATGGATAGGGTAAACAAGTGTGCAGGAGAGCAAGAAATGGACACTTATGGGACTAGGGGACTGACTAGGGTCGGAGTTGGTTGGAAAGATTATGCACAAAAGAACACTTATTAAGAGTTTGCTAATGGATAGAGCTGCCTAGCATTTGTATGTAAAAGAAATGAGATGCCTTGTTGCAGTGCTCAGCTCTGTAATTTAGGCCTTTGAGCCTGTGGTGGGTTATTCACCCAGTAACTTGGGGAACAAGGCCACTCCATTATCCAGGTTACCACAGATACCTCCCGTAGGTGTTATCCCAGGTACTTATTTTACCTACCAACCCATAAAGGATGGATGGACACCTGAATCGAGTGATACCCGCTTCCTGCACTAGGGTTTGAACCCTGGTGCTCCTTCTTCCCAGGCCAGCAGCTTCACAGTCAGCAATGCCTATAAGATGGAGCTATGATTCTGGAGGCATGATTGGTTTTGTTGCCCCATTTCCCTGGGTATGTTGTTGATAGTACCCCATTTTCATACTTCTCTTTCCTTGTGTCTGGCTTCCATCTCATCCCATTCTTGGATTGGGAAAAAAGGTCAGGATGATGATAATGATGACAGTTTTCTTCCAGGATAAATCTTTATATATATATATATATATATATATATAGCATCATCATCATAATCATCATCAGCCGTTTGAGTATACACTGCAAGACCGGCCTGTCCCGACTGAAGTCGGGACGATACAGCCAATGTATCTCTACCAAGTGGCTTAGGCTGTCTGGTAGGGATTGTATATATATATATATATATATATATACAGTAGAACCTCTTTAGTCCGGACCCCTTTAATCCGGACTTCTGTTAATCCGGACAAAATTTAAAAAATAATAAGCTCCAAAAATATGTTGAAAGTAATTCTAAAGGCATTTTCAGTATCGGCGTGGAAAGCGATCGTCATTCGTTTAGTCTAGGATCACGCTAGGTCGCTACATGGGCGCCTGTTTAAACACACACTAGCATTCGTTCCATCAACTAGTTCACCAACCATTTATATTTTTACGCTGTATTTCAAAAGTTAATCCTCCTGACCATGCCCCTTAATGCAAGTGTAGCTTCTGTAATGAATAAAGGTGTTAAAAGGAGGAGTTTGCTTACACAATAATGGGTCAGAATATTCTGCAGTGTTTAGTGATTACTGTAGGTTATTTTTTGTACTTAAATGTGCTTTACTTGTACATCAAACATTAGCTTCTTGCCCATATGGGTGTTATCAATATGCCAAAGATGACAATGTATTTTTTGCCTACATAAGTTTTATTTATATTCCAAATATTACAGTTAATTAATTATTTTATTTTTTTGCCTACATGGGCCTTAGTCACTTACTACAATTTAAAATGTAGGCTAGTTTCTTGTCATGGCCTTACCTGTAAATTATGCAATACAAAACTATCTTACATGATTAGTTTTTATTATTTTAGTACCGGTATCCTTTCATCTTTTGCAGTTACGTAGGGTTGACATATGCCACATATGTTAATAATTAACAAACATACCATATGTAGATAGAGTTTGTATGAACTGAAGATTACCCTGATGGTCCGGACAATCTGCTAATTTGGACAACCCTTCCCCCCATATAGTCCGAATGAGAGAGGTTCTACTGTATATATATATATATCTGTCTATCTATCTATCTATCTATCTATATATATATATATATCTATCTATCTCTCTATCTATCTATCTATCTATATATATACATGCACACATACACACACTTGATTTGTTAACTGCTAAATCAACACTGATGTCGTGGTATGACTGTATGTCCCATAAACTTCGCTTGTATGTTGGGAATTAGATAACAAAATAAATTTGTTCATTATCTGAAATCAGTATTTCTTAGAGTGCTAACTAATGTTTGCATCCTCAGGTGGTTGGCAACCTTGTGTACTATCGGTACATAAACTCAGCCATTGTGGCTCCTGATGCATATGACATAGTCACAGTTGCGCCTGATGAAAAGTTGAATAACAACCAGCGTCGAAACCTGGCCAGCATAGCCAAAATTCTTCAGTTTGCTGCATCCAAGAAAGGTAATGTTGCAAGTGTGTATGTTATGTTGTATTGTTTCTTACTGCTGGATGGGGACAACAGATAAAAGTGATGTAAACGCGATTGAAATTGGTAGTGGTCGTGAAGTAATGTTGCAGTGTCTGAGGTGTAGAGTGCACTGAAGAGATTGATGAATGGGTAGGTTGCTGGTGTTCGTGATGTATATGTGGAAATTAAATTTAGTGGGGAGAGAGAGAGGGAGAGGAATGAACTCTGTGTGAAATAACAATATGCCTGAAAACTTGGATAAGTGGGGTTATACTAAAGATGGAGCAATTACAGCTTTAATATCAGTTACAGACACAAACTGTTTTCCTTGAGCTTTCTAATGACAGTTGAAATTACAAATATGATTACAATGCTCAGTAACATTACAGATACAGTTTGAAAATCAAATGTTTGAGTATTATTACAGGTACAATTACAAGGTGCTGCCTGTCATCACATACAGTACACATTGAGGAATTATATACACGAGGTTAATGACCAGTAGTTACCATGTAATTCGAGAAGAAATGCAGAAGTGCCTGACTGTTGGTGTCTCCACTATCAACACTCTAAAACAATTTCAGCCACATCATGTGTAGGTGGCATTCAGTGAAATGACCATGGTTATAATGGAAATTGATCTGATTTAATATTGGATTTGGAGTTCACATTTACCATTAAATTTCAGTTACTTGGTCATAATTTAAATTATAACTACTGTATGTGATTGTTTTTTCAGTTATAATTACAGTTACAGATTTTGTATTCCTGAAGTTGATTACATTTTCAGTTAAATTACAAATGCAGTTACTCCAACCCTGAATTGTACTAGTGAAGCTGAAAACGGCTGTGATTGTACCTTGTATAAAAGTAAGTGTGATGAAAATTAATGTAAAAGCAACATGGCTAATACGGTATATGTATGAAGGTGTACCTGACAAGGGTTTGGGACCTCCTTTTTAGCTTGATAGTCACTGGATTCACTTTGTCTGGTACGTGTGTGTGAGATCCATGTATAAAGAAAAAATAAAGTACCGGTACTGGTATGTGGAGATGGTTAAACTTGTAAGGTGGAACCAGGATTTTGGTTGATTGGATGATGTGTGAGAGATTATTTTGTTGTCCATTTCACTGGATGACATGGCAATGATATGTTTGAATTCATCCTTTATGGAATTAAGACATCAGGCTGTAGGTAGATAGATGTTGTTAGTAGTTCTCTAACTTTCATACACTGTTTCCCATCCTTCATTGAAAAAGCAATTTTTTTTGTGGTCACCCCTTATTGGATTAAGACATCTGGCTGTAGATATTATAGATGGTGTCAGTAGTTCTCTAACTTTCATACTCAGTTTCTCATCCTTAGTTAGAAAACAGTTAGGATGAATATGATGTTGGTGATAGCCTGATGCTTGTAACAGAGTGTAATGGTTTTATGTTCAAAAGAATAACTACATTTGTTGACTGGTATTCCATTCAGTGCAGGTTGTTGTGCTTTAGTGAAAAAATTTGCAGTTGAGTAAACATGTTATATTACATTATGTTTAATGAACATGGACCATGCTAGCATGTGTACAGTTTCACATGATAGCAACTCTCCATGCAACATGATCTTGAACCATTTCCATTATCAAACCCCTATCGTGAATGTCCTCACACAAGACCTCCTCCCAAGTTTTCCTCAGTCCCTCTCTTGGCACTCTTCCCTCCACATCAGTGACTAAAACCTTCCTCATGTAGTTGTCCTTCTCTCCTCCTCTCACCATGTCAAAACCCTGTTAACCTAATGGTTTGCATTACTTTTCTAATATTTCTCATGCCAATTCTCTCTCATAGCACACTCTATTTGGTTTTGTCATTCAGTGAGTCCCTCCTCATCCATCTCTAAATTCTCATTTTAATGTTCCAGTCTACTTGTATCCTCTTTCACTGGTCAAGAATCATTGTCATACAGCATACCTGTAACAATTCTTCTGCATGTTTGGTAAAGTGAACTTGAAAGTTTTCTTTCAGAATTAAATATGTTCCTCAAATCCTAATGCACAAGAAAGTCTTGAAAGTCTTGTTTTGTATCTTATTCTGACTTCCCCCTTAAAATCTCTCTCTCTCTCTCTCTCTCTCTCTCTCTCTCTCTCTCTCTCTCTCTCTCTCACACACACACACACACACACACACACACACACACACACACACACACACACACACACACACACACAGAAATTACTCTATTTTTTATCACATTGAAGGTTAAGAATCCATCTCCATTAAACCATTGAGGACAAAAGCTTCATTCAGTAAAATTCAAGACAGGGTGGGGGCATTCACCGTCCAGTCACTCGATGTAGTACAGCACTCGGGTGATTGCCCTTTCCTCTCTTCCTTCCTTCTTTCCATCCGTCCTCTTTTGTCTTTCTTTCCTCCATTCTTTCCTCTTCCTTGTGCATACAGGTGATTATACTCCCTCTTCTGTCTTGTTTTCTTTCATTCTTTCCTCTTCCCTGTGCCTTCGGGTGACTCTGCATTAAGTGACAAGCCAAATGGTTTCCTGTACCCCAGGAAACCATTTACAACACTGGGTGGTAACCATATAACCAGATTATGACACCTGGTGGTTTAGTGGGTAAAGGTGCTTCAATTGAATTGAGCCTGTGCAGGTTTATATCTAAAGGGTGGTTGAGGTTTATTGCTTATGTATAGTAGTGCCATTCATTGATGAGTGAGGCTGGTCACTCTCATCTTAAATGGCAGAACCAACCATCGTAGCCCCAGGCTCCTGTGCTTGTCATGGGGCAACACTGGATTAGATGTTAATGATGGTGATGATATTCTTCCAGGCTTTGGTGATGAAGCTTCCCACTTGAAGTGCCTTAACCCATTTATCGTTGAGTGCCATGAGCGGTTTAAAGTATTCTTCCGGGAATGCTGTGAGGTGGAGGAGCCAGAGGTGGTCTACAATGTTACACGTTACTCTGAGGCCACTCTCATTGTCAGACCCACCATCTACATATCAGTACAGGTAGGTGTCTGGATCATATAAACGTGTGTTGTGATTTTAGCAGAACAGTGCCCTATATATAAAAATGGATACTAAAATTCCAACTAATGAGACTTTAGCCAAGGTAATTGTAGCAAAACAAGTTTTACAAAACTTTATCTTATTTCATCTGGATGTGTTTGAAACAGTGAATACCTTTCATTACAAAATATTACATAGAAGATTAAATGGAACTGACTTAATGAAATCACAGAACAGTACAATGTATCCAGTCATACTCATAATCTTATTCATGTTTCTCATGTAGAACTTGGCTTTTTTTATCTCTTTAAGAGATATAAATGTGAGAAGAAAAGCAAGTTGCAATTTCCACTGTCCTGTTTTATAGGAGCTGTGGGGCTGCTAGCCATGTAATCTATGGCCTTTAGAGTTGCCATAACTACACTTCTCAACACTCGCAGTGACTGGGAGTTTCAGTGCCCTACTTCTGTCTCTGTTTAATATTTGGGTAGCATTCTGTTTCCTTATTCTTAATCCATAGAGAACATACTGGTAGTTACCTCGTGGTAGCTGGTGGCGACCTTCATCCACATCCTTGATGCAGTGCTGCCTACTTCTTCCTTCACGATCATTATTCATTTTCTGTGACTGCCCTCCTTTCTTCCTATTTCTCTTGTCTTTCCTGTCACTTTTTATTATTGCAGTTTTTCCTGTTCAGGTGGTTTTGCATTGAATGAGAAGCCTAATGGTTTCCTGTAACCCAGGAAACCATTTACAACACTGGGTGGTAACCATATAATCAAGACATATGTGTTCCTTACGAGTCAGCATTTGAGCTGGTGGAGGGTTAGTGCCCCTCCTCAAAAAACAACTAACTCAAAGACAAACGGCCACCCCTTACAGGATTTTGGTGTCTGGCTGTAGATAGGTAGATAGACATAGTTACCAGTCCTAGAATGAACTCTCCAAGGATTGAAGGTGATCTTAGTGAAGGTAGTGTCCTGAGATCTTAGTTTTCCCATGGCATGTCACTGTCACATTCTACTGAATCCTGTAAAGAAGGTTAAAACCATAAAACACAGTGACATAAGGACAGAAGCTGTTGAATTTTTGCAACTGGAATATGTTTCTTCATCTATAGAATTTGGCTTTCTATTTTGTTTTTGTTTTTCCTTGGAAGGAATGGTTTGCAGGCTCCTTCTCTTAGTTCCTTCTTACTTGCATTAAAGAAAAAAGAATGAACCAAAGTAAGGTGTGCAGAAAGTAGTCATCCTCGAAGGAAAATACAAAAATTGTCTAATGCTGTCATCTGTAGACTACAATGAATGACAGGCCAAATTATTTTCTGCACTCCAAGAAATCAGCAGATCAGCAAGCGGATAACGCATGGTTTAGTGGACTAAGGTGCTCCAGCCGGATGTGGGACATCAAGTCCTGGGGTTGGATGAAGTTTATTGCTTGCATATTGTCACTTAGGAATGAGGGATTGTGTTCCATTCCTTAAATGTCTAGACTGAATAGCTTAGTCCCAGGCCCTTGTTTTCTCCTCATAGAGCAGCAGAGGATTGGTTGATAGATGAATGGATGGTCAAATTTAAGATCATTTTGCACATTTGAGTAATGAGGATCATTTAGCCATTAGTTTTGGGCATTTTTTCCACCCTTATAAATATAGTTATGCATTGTTATGGTAGATGTTCATTGCAGGAAATCTGTGAAACACACCAGCTACTTCTAGACAATGAGGAGATCTTGGCTCCTGATAGTGAAGATCCACTGCACACATTGCTGACTGAACTTGGGGAACGACCCTCGGTACATGCCCTAGTGGGGGAAACAGTTGGTAAGGCATATCATAGTTAAGACTCTTCATGTTTACCATATTTTCCATGTTGTGGGCAGCACCTGTTTTTCCCCATCTGAAGATGGTAATGTGGCTTACCATGGTATTCTGCAACTATTAAGAGTTAATCCTGTGTTTGAAACTGGACAAGTCAAGATGTATGCAGCAAGGTAAGTTGGTGGTCAGTCAGCAAAGTAAGTAGGTGGTCAGATTCACCAACCATCATGCATTTTCACCAAACCTGAAGTTTTGTAACCTTTTCTAAACTTTGTTTTTATATTGCATTTTTGGAGACACCCATAGGAAGTGAAATCATAGGCCACATACTGTACAACCCCATCCAAGCTTCTAAAGTGGTGGTAGGAGGAATCATCTGAGACTCCATAGAGCTGAAGAGAGAACGGTACTTTTGGTCTCCAGTTAAAACTCCACAAGGCTTGCTATCTTTCCACTGGGTCATTGAAATTACGTTTCCTTACTTAAAATGAACTTCACCCCCAACACAAGCCCATGTGGCATGCTCTAGCTCTTTTGTCTGAGATGATTCCTTTGGTCACCATTCAGAACACTTGGATTGTGTTAAAAAGTTATTCCAAATCTGCATCCCAAGGGTACTTCCAGGTTCTCATTATTAGTGAAATTTATATATGTAATCTCTCTCTCTCTATATATATGTACAGTATATAGTGGTAGGTGAGGGCACTCACCATCCATTCACTCGATGTACTGCTGCTTTGAGTGTCTGCCCTTTCCTCTCTTCTTTCCTTCCTCTTCTGTCTTTCTTTCCTTCGTTCCTTCCTCCTCTGCCTACGGGTAACTTTACACTCCCTCTTCTATCTTTCTTTTCCTCTTTCTTTCCTCTTCCTTCTGCCTGTGGTTGACTCGACACTGAGTGACAAGCCAAATGGTTTCCTGTACCCCAGGAAGCCATTAACCATGCTGGAGGTTAACCATGTAACCAGATTATGGTGCCTGGTGGTTTAGTGGGTAAATGCTCTAATTGGATTGAACCTGTGTAGTTTTATATCCAAGGGATGGTTGGGGTTTATTGTTCATGTAATGCAACTCAGGGATGAGTGAGGCTGGTCATTCTCATCTTAAATGTCAGGGTCAACTTGCCTAGCCCCAGATTCCCACACTCCTCATGGGGCAACACAGAATTGGATGATGGATGTAAAATCACCCGTAGGCAGAAGGAAGTGGAAAGAATGAAGGAAAGAAGGACAGAAGAGGAAGGAAGGACGAGAGGAAAGGGCAGACACCCAAAGCAGCACTACATTGAGTGAGTGGGTTTTATTGCTCCTGTAATGCCACTCAAGGATGAATGAGGCTGGTCACTCTCATATTAAATGTCAGGACCCACTTGCCTAGCCTCGGACTCCTATGCTCCTCGAGGGGCAACGTAGGATTGGATGATGATCATATATATATCTGGAGCCTCTGTGGTGTGGTAGATTGTGCTTTCGTACACGGGTGAGCCAGGGTTTGCGCCCCACCAGGGTAATTAACTTTGGGAGTGTTCACCCGGCCACGTACTGCATAGTTGGACACAAGGGGTGCTGTGGTTGAACCAGTGTCGCATACTGTACGATAAAAGCATGCTTGCATCCAGTCAACTTGTGCGGGCCGATTACACTTGGTTCACAGTCTGCACACACATCCAAAGCCACTCCAACACAACTATTTTACTTACAAGGACTTCTCACCTTACATACAATCTCTACCAGACAGCCTAAGCCACTTGGTAGAGATACATTGGCTGTATCGTCCCGACTTCGGTCGGGATAGGCCGGTCCTGCAGTGGATACTCAAACGGCTGATGATGATTATGATGATATATATATATATATATATATATATATATACAGTAATTACTCCAATATCCGGAGTAATAGAGCCATCGGTAGGTTCGGTTATTGGTTTCGTCCGGATATTGGGCCCCAGCTTATGGACTTGTACTTATGGACCCTAACTCAGAGAAACACCTATACAACTCCCTCTGGACATGCATAGCACTTATTTAACACCCAAATCACATCAATAAGGCACATAAATGACTGAAATAAATGCAAAAGAAACATAAAATGAGGGTTTAGAAGTATGTTCATACATTAATAAACATTCTGGTACTTATGGACCCTAACCTAGCCTAACTCTGAAAAACACATTCCTACTGCACATGCATGAGGTAAGTATAGTATGGAAAAAAGTACAGTATGAAACATTCTGGTAAGTATAGTATGGAAAAAAGTACAGTATGAAACATTCTGGCTACTTACAGCAAGTCCCTGGCCACCTCTATGAATAACCGCCTCCTCTCGGACTCTGACAGTAAGAACGATTTCCTGAAGCACTTGCAGTACACTCTTCCTGAAGTCTTGCACTGAACTTAGTCAATAACACACAGAAGTCCGTTCTCTTCACAGTGTTCACTTTAGTCCAAATAATGTTCCAGTTTAATTTAGTGTTGCACATTAACTTTTCCCAAGTTTTTTTATTTTCCAAAGCCAAAACAAAGAAGGTTAGTTACGTTAAATTTTGTTTCCACTGAGTCTTTTCTCTCATTTCGAAAACCTTAACACAACACACCGTTTTTTTCACTGCACAACACTCAAAATTCCCGTGTGGTCTAGTGGAGAAGTTCTTGCTGTTTATTCACTGTCAGAGTCCGAGAGTATCACTGGCAGGCGACCAAGGGGTGCATCGCTGGGTCGTGGTGATGGCGTACCGACTGCAGAAGACTCTGACGAAAGCTGCAAACTCACGTCGAGCGGTGACTCCACTGTAGCTGATGTGCTGGGCTGTGGCTCGGAGCATGAGGGCCTGTCTTGGGGAGGCAACGGAGTGGAGCCAGGGCTTGGCACAGCGGAGGTCACGGGCCTGAAAAAACTGTCAATCGTTGACTGACGCAAGGACCGATGATTCTGGCGATTGATGATGCGCTGCCTGAAAGCACGCACTTCCTCCACGAGTCCCAAGGGCCCCATCTCCCTGTCGCAGTCCGGGTGTTCCAGGTAGTCTAGGACGAACTCTAGATGTTCCCGGAGTGCGCTCAGCTTGGGGATGGCTGGAGTAGTGTCCTGCTGAGAGGAGTCCGCATCATCGTCGCCTTCGTCGTCGGAATCTTCAAGTTCGGGACTGATACCAGCAACCGAAGACGCGATCTCGATATCAGACAACGTCTGATACCCAGGATCGCCCTCGTTGTCGTCCAACCACTCACGTACATCGTCCACATCAACAACGTCACTGTGCGTACGTAGCCTTGCATGGAAGTCATCCATGTCAAAGCCCAGAAAATCGTACTCCACATCTGTTCCGAGAAGCAGACGAGACCAACCATTTTCAAGAGTTTTCACAGGGACTTCCTTCCATGCACTAGCCCAGTTGTACAGCGCAGACTTGATGTTGTAGCGGCAAAGGTTTTCCAAAGTCCGCTTGCCTCGAGTGTCACGTCCTTCCCTGCGCTCGTCCTGGTCCTCGAGAACAACCATCACCTCGTCCAGGAACTTCCGACGGTACAGGTGCTTTGTTGCCACGATCACTCCTTGGTCCATGGGTTGAATGAGAGCAGTCGTATTAGGTGGCAGAAACATGCACCTAATACGGCCATTCTCAGCAACCAAGTCCTTGTCGCACGAGTGGGCAGGTGCATTGTCGAGCAGAAGGAGAGCCTTTACCTGGTCGCGAGGGATTCCCAGTGTCTTCGTCTGGTACTGGATGACCTCCTTGACGAAGTGACGGTGAAACCAGTCTTTGAAAATCACAGCTGTGAACCATGCTTTCAAAGAATGGTACCATACGACAGGAAGGACATCCATCACCCCACGAAGGCACCGAGTCTGCTTTGCACGGCCAAAAACAACAGGCTGAAGCCGGTGCATGCCGTTAGCACTGGCACAACACAAAGCAGATATCCGTTCCTTAGAAAGTTTGCGGCCAGGTACACTCTTCTCCGTCTCCTCGGCTAGAGTGTTCGTTGGCAGCGAGCGATAGAATAGGCCAGTTTCATCTGCGTTATAGACTTGACCGAGAGTGAGGCCCTCCCTGTCGATCAAGCCTTTCACCTTGTGCCGAAACTCATCAACTCCATCCTCGTTAGCGTCCAATGCTTCGCCATATGCTTTACGGTTAGTAAGGCCATGTCGCAACTTGAACGCGAAGAGCCAACCCTTGGATGCCTTGAAGTCTAGGGCGTTGTGAAGCCTTGCAAACTTCTCAGCAGCAGCCTTCAGCTCCGTTCCACGTACCATCACACCAGCTGCACATTGCTGTCGGTACCAAATCAACGTGGATCGGTCGATTTCTGCAAACTTGGGGGTAAACATAACCTTCCTTTCCACGTTGCGTTTGCTTCTCGACGAGAAGTCAGCCGTGTACTGCATGAGTTTGTCTCGGGAACGTTTGATATCGAACAAAGTCGACCGGGCCAGGTTATACTCGCGGAGAATGCGGGAAGAAGACCAACCCGCATCAACTTTCTCCAATATCTCCCTCTTCTTTTCCAGAGTCAACACCACTCTCTTCCTTTTCTCAGGTGGCGGGGCCATCATCACACACACTAAGAGGAGGGCCGAGAGCAGCAGGAGGCCTTGCAGCAAGTACGGCACCACCACAAAAGCGAGCACGTGGGCAGCCATTGCGAAGAGCGTAGGTCCAGTCGCGGTGAGAGACAGGCGGGAAGTGGGGAGGATGCAGCGGCGCTCTATCGGACGTCTGAGGAATGACGAACTAAAACAATGCTCTCCCGCGGCGCGCGCGGCGAGTTCAAATTACGAACGGCAAAAAATCTCTCTCTCTCTCTCTCTCTCTCCTTTTTTTTTTTTTTTTTTTTTTTTGGATCCCAGGACGATAAGGTCGGTGTAGTGGGGATGTTCGGTTATTGGGCGTCCGGATATTAGAGTGATTACTCTATATATATATATATACAGTATATATATATATATATATATATATGTATATTACAGGACCAAAGTAGAGGACGAGTTAGATTCAGTGAACTGGAATGAATTGGATCTGGACAGCCTGTGGAATGCATATAGGGACTGCTTAGATAGGAAGCTAACGAGATGTGTGGTGTGGCAAGAGCATCGACAAAAAAGAAGGTTACGGCATGGTGGGATGAGGAGGTTGAGCGAGCGATGGAGGAAAAGAGGAAGAAGTGGCTAAAGTGGTTATAGGATAGGGGTTCAGTTGAAATAAGAACTGAGTATATCGAGAGCAAGAACCACTTAAAGAGACTAGTGAAGAGGAAAAGAAGGAGGTAAATGATGATCTGGGAAGAAAAATGAATGCGAACTACTGTACTCAGAAAATAGGAAGTTATTCTGGAAAGAGGTGCGGAATTGTAGTGATTGGTTTTTGGGGTGTGCAGAAAAGGAATGCAGTGCCAGGAGACGTGACACTCGCGCAGGTGAAGAGCGCTGTGAAACGGCTGAAAAATGGGAAAGCTACTGGGGTTGATGAGGTGTATGCAGAGATGCTTAAGTGCAGTGGAGAGAGTGGAATGAAGTGCTTGTTGGAGATATGTAAGAAGGCATGGATGAGTGAAACTGTGCCCACAGAGTGGAAAAAGGCTGTGATTGTACCCCTGTACAAAAATAAAGGTGAGCGAAGTGAGTGCAAGAATTATTGTGGCATAAGTTTATTGAGTGTGGTAGGGAAGGTATAGTTGGGTCTGGTTAGTACTTGGATGGGTGACCGCCTGGGAACACCAGATGCTGTTGGCATCCCTACATGTCAAGTGGGGTTGGTGGAGGATTAGTGCCCCTCCCTGTAAAACAATTAACTCTAAGCCATTGGCCACCCCGTCTGGGATACATGGCATCTGGCAATGAATGAATGAATGAAATTATATAGAAAGTATGAGAGATGTCAGAAGTCCTATTGAGTAGGAGGAGGCCATAGCACGGGCCGAACAGGGTAGTACTCCCGAGGGGAATGGGAATGCCGGTGATAGGGAGAGCTGGAGCTCCTGTTTCACTAGCTATCTAACCATCCCCCTTTGCTGACCTTTTCAGTGTGACAGTAACATGGAGAGTAGACCAGTATACTCTCCCAAACATTTCCTCTAACTATCTGTGCACTACACCACATGCACTTTACATTTCACACAACGTATCCCACTACATTACAGGGGTTGGCGCCAGCAAGGGCATGCAGCCAGAAAACTTTGCCCCCACTACCTAGTGGCGGACTTCTGGGGGGAGGCGTGGCGGGGGTTCCGCCGGCATAGATCGTGGGTCCAGGGTGAGATGGGGCCTGTGCTAGAGGGTACAGGGCATTGCGGTTCCCTGGCTGCCGCTTCTGCCCAATAGAGAGGGGCCTGAACCTGGGAGTAGCGCCCCAGGAGGCTGCCCTATCAGTGGGTGTATAATGGCGGGATAGTTGCAGTGCCAAGGCGCACTTGGAGGGTGTCCCTGCAGCTGTCCTGGCAGGGTGCCCCAAGGCCACTACCACAGCCACTGGTAAGCTGGTGGGCTAGGGGTCCCAGATCCATTGCCTGGACCTGGAACTGTGCAGTGAGTGGGACCTGTGTTATGTCTGTCCCTCCTTTATTAATACTGAAGATGACAAAACAAAATAATTTTCAAAGCAAGCCTGAGGACAGTAAATCACCCATGGGGATGAGGGTGGGTTCATGGAATGTGGGAAGTTTGAGGGGAAGTTGTTGAGGCATTCAGTAGGAGGTGGGTGGATGTGGCGTGTTTGAAGGAAGTCCGGTACAGGGGTGGATCAGCCAAAAAGATTGTTGGGAAGTACTGTTGCTATAAGTTGTTTTGGCAGGGGGAGACAGACGGATATGGAGGTGTTGGTGTGATGGTTGCGGAGAAATGGGTGGAATATGTTATGAATGTTTTGAGAGTAAGCGATAGGATATTGGTAGTGAGAAAATTCTGTTGGGTAGAAAAATAGTTGCGATTATATCAGCATATGCTCCACAGGCAGGATTGGATGAAGCAGAGAAAGATAGATTTCGAGATGATTTAATACGTGTAGTGGGTGGTATGCGGGATGATGAGATAGTGATTTTGGGAGGGGACTTAAATGGTCATGTAGGTGAAGCAGCACAAGGTTTTGAAGGAGTGCATTGGGGATGTGCGTATGGTCTAAGGAATGCAGAAGGGGAAAGGATACTCGAGTTTGGGGAGGCAACGGACATGATTGTGTGCAACACATATTTTAGGAAATGAGACAGTAGGTTAATTACGTATGAGTCTGGGGGAAATAGCAGTCAGATAGATTATTTTCTGGTTAGGAGGGCCGATAGGAGGTTAGTGAGGGATGTTACAGTTATAGGAAGCGAGGAGTGTGTGTAGCAGCACAAACTATTGATTTGTGATATGGTGCTCAAAGAACATGTGATGAAAAAGAGGACTTATGTACCTAGGAGGAAAATATGGAAGCTGAAAAACCAAGTAGTAAGGGATGCCTTCTATAGCGAGTTGAGGAGAGTGGTGGCTGAACAGGGAGCTGTAGACAGAGGCGTTAATGAACAGTACAGAGCCCTCAAGAACAATTTCTTGAGAGTTACTGATTTAACATGCAGTTGGACAAAAGGACCACCAAGACATAAAGTAACTTGGTGGTGGGATGAGGGTGTAGAAGCTGCAGTTAAGGAGAAAAGAAGGCTTTTCCGGGAATGGAAGAAGGGTGGTAGCAAAGAGGAATATTTGGCTGCCAAGCGTAGGGCTAGAAGAGAGGTATACAGGGTAAAGTCTGAGTCACAGAGACTATTACTTGATAACCTAAATCATGGGGAAAGGAAAAATATGATATTTAGGGTGGCAGGGCAAGCGAAGAGGGATAATCGGGATATTATACGTGAGCAGTGTGTGAAGAATGATGAAGGAAGGGTAGTGGTGAACAGTGAGGATATTAAAGATGCATGGAGAGAGCATTATAACCGGTTGTTGAATGAGGAGTTTGACTGGGACAGGGAAGGTTTGGAGCCAGCAGATCCAGTGTCTGGCCCTTGGCCTTTGATTGATACTGCTACTGTGAGGGAGGCAATAGGCAGGATGAGGGTGGGGAAGGCAGCAGGTGTGTCTGGGTTGACTGCCGAAATGTTGAAGGCCTCAGGCGATATAGGGGTGAGTTTAGTCACTGACCTGATAAATAGGATTATCTATGAGTGTGTTGTCCCAGATGATTGGCTGAAGAGTGTAATTGTAAATGTGTATAAAGGGAAGGGTGATGCCCTGGAAAGAGGAAATCATATAGGTATAAAGCTTTTAGATCAAATAATGAAGGTAATGGAGAGAGTTTTAGAAGGTATGATTAGAGAAAGAGTGAATATTGATGAGATGCAGTTTGGGTTTATGCCAGGTAGGGGGACCACTGATGCTATATTCATCGTTCATCAGCTTCAGGAAAAATATATTGGTAAGAGAAGGGATCTTTATTTTGTTTTTGTTGATTTGGAAAAGGCCTTTGACAGAGTCCCTAGAGAGGTGGTGAAGTGGGCAATGAGAAAGCTTGGCTTGGAGGAGTGGCTGGTTAGGGTGGTTTTGGCTATGTATGTGGGTGCTCGCACCCAGGTAAGAGTGAATGGAGATTTGAGTGATGAGTTTTCCGTGAATGTTGGTGTGCATCAGGGGTCAGTCTTGAGTCCCATGTTGTTTATCATGGTACTTGAAGCCCTTTCACGTGACTTTAGAAACGGACTCCTGTGGGAGTTGTTGTATGCTGATGATTTGGTGTTGATTGCAGAGAACGAAAAGGAGGCGGAGGAAAGGGTTAGGAAGTGGAGAGATGGTATGGGGCACAAGGTTTTAAGGGTAAATGCAGATCAAACAAAAGTGATGATATCTAGGACTGGTGGTGGTACTGTCAAAGACGAGGGAGAGTGGCCATGTGCAGTTTGCCACAAGGGCGTGGGAAGTAATTCCATATTGTGCGGTGTGTGTGATAAATGGGTGCATAAGAGATGTAGTGGTATCAAAGGTAGACTGCGAGATAATGCTGATTATATGTGTACGGTGTGTCGGGGTGAGCAGGTGGAGATTGTCAGACGTGAAAGGATTGAACTTGCTGGTGAATCTCTTGAGTGTGTGGAAGAGTTTTGTTATTTGGGAGACATGTTGTGTGCTGGAGGTGGGGTTGGAGCTAGCTCTGTGGCTAGGGTGAGAAGTGGTTAGAAGAAGTTCAGGGAGCTCTTGCCTTTCCTGACATTGAGAGGACTCTCTCTACGTGCTAAGGGGTCTTTGTATGCAGCATGTGTTAGGAGTGTAATGCTGTATGGTAGTGAGACCTGGGCAGTGAAGGAGGAAGATATTCGCCGGCTCAGACGTACAGAAATGACAATGATTAGGTGGATGTGCAGTGCGTCCCTGCGTCCAAGGCCTGGAGGGGCTGGGTTTACGATGGAAGAGTTGAGAGGTAGGATGGGACTGGAGTGTATTGATGTTGTGATGAGAAGAGGTAGATTGAGATGGTTTGGACATTGGAGAGGATGGGAGATGATAATTGGGTGAAGAAGGTGAGAAGTGTTAATATTGAGGGTGGGGTTATGAGGGGTAGACCGAGAAAGACATGGGACGAGGTCATTAAGTGTGTCCTCAGGGTTAAGGGACTGAACAGGGAGGCTGCAATGTATTGTGCAGCGTGGAGAGCCGCCATTAGGTGACCAAGGCTGACACATGGAAGCATGTTGGAGCCTTTAAAAATGAAAACGAAAACGAACAGGGTGGTTTTAGGAGTGGCAGAGGATGTGTGGATCCAGTATTTGCAGTGAGACAGATAGCAGAGAAGGCTTGTGAGAAGGACCATAAGGTGTTTATGGCATTCATGGATCTGGAAAAAGCATACAATAAAGTAGACAGAGAAGGATTGTGGAAAGTTTTGCACATGTATGGTGTACATGGTAAGCTGCTATGTACTGTCAAGAGTTTTTATGATGGTAGCGAAGCATGCGTTAGGGTTAATGGGCATGTAAGTGAATGGTTCACAATCGGTATGGGTGTGCAACAAGGTTGTGTGATGTCCCCATGGTTGTTCAATATATATATGGATGGGGTGATGAGAGAAGTAAAAACACAAGTAATGGAGAGAGGGATGATGTTGGTAGTGAATGATGATGGGTGGAATATCTCAAATTTGTTGTATGCTGATGATGCAATACTGCTTTCAAGTACCAGACAGGAACTTGGTAGGCTAGTGAAGAGTTTTGTTGATATCTGTGAGCGTTGTGCCTTGAGAGTAAATGTAGAGAAGAGTAAAGTGATGGTTATTGAGAGAGAAGGTGACTCCCATTGTGATGTCACAGTGAATGGAGTGAGACTGGAAATGGTGAGAGAGTTCAAATACTTGGGTACAGTGATAGTATAGAGAGGAAAATGTGAAAAAGAAGTTGAAAGTAGAGTGACACAAGGAAGAAAAGTAGCTGGTGCAATGAAGGCCTTGATAAGAAAAGGAGGCTTGAGTGTTGCAGCTGCACGAGGCTTACATGACGGAGTGTTAGTGCCAACTCTAACTTATGGTGTGAGACTGTGGTGTGGCATGAAAATGAAAAGTCAAGAGTAAGAGCAGTGGAAACGAGACTGTTGAGGAATGTATGTGGAGTACAGAGGGTGGATAGGATACGAAATAGTGTGATTCGTGAAAGGTGTGGAGGGAGGCAGTCGGTGGACACCAGAATCGAAGAGAGTGTCCTGAGATGGTATGGTCATGTGGATAGAATGGATAACAGTAGAGTGGTGAAAAAGGTTTACCTGAGCGAATTTGAAGGAGGGAGGAGGCGAGGTAGGCCAAGGAGGTGGAGAGATATGGTGGATGAGTGTTTGAGGAAGAGAGGTTTGGAAGTCGGTGAGGCTAGGGAACTGACAAGAGATCGAGCTGGCTGGATGAATATTGTGAGGAGAAGCGCATGATCGGGGATTTGGCACCCCATTTTAACGTGACAGCATCTGGATTGACTCTGTCAGACACGTTTATGTGAAGCTACAGAACGTGGTGCATGTTTTTGGCGTATCAGATAGAGCCAGAATTCTGGGGGCTTGAATGATGAGGGAATGGAAATGTGGCTCATTGGCTTGAGCAAGTTTGGGCTGTCTGGACATTGCTACTCCTCACCCTGCCCTTAGGTGGGAAAGGAGGTCCGGATGATGATGATGATGATGATATTATTTAGACTGTCCCCAACTTATGAAAATAATTGATTCTTGAAGGTCTTTCATAAGTCATTTTTTTTGTAAGTCCATTTCATTCATATTACTCTCTCTCTCTCTCTCTCTCTCTCTCTCTCTCTTCCAGATTATAGCCCATTGTTGTCTCCACTCCTCCACTTATCCCCTACCCTTCCCTGAACAGCAAATATCATCTCACCTCATTGTCTTCACCTGACACCATCCTTCCTTGCCATTACTGAACCCCTCCCCCCTCCCCCCCACACACACACGCACACACACACTTTTTTTTCATATCTGGATTTTTCGTAAGTTGATCCTCTGTAAGTAGGGGTCTGACTGTATATACAGTAAACTTTCAGTTGAGGCCTTGCACAGAGTATGATACACAAGCACCATCCCCCTAGAAATCAAGATAATGCTATCCCACAGTTACGCAAATTATGTGCTTTCATGTGGAGGTGACGGATTTTATGAAGCACCACTGACTGCAAGGTTGAAAAGCCATGAAAACAAACATCATTTTCAGCCAAAGGATGCTCAACCTGCATTTGAGAAAAATATTGGAAGAATATGATAAACGCCAAAATACTGTATTCATGCGATGGGCGCTTGACTGAAACGTGTGGGGTTTGACCCGGGACACACGTGTGGTGTATCCACAGCCAGTTTATGTGCTGATTATAATGACTCCCGGTCTTGTCCCCAGTCTGAGTGCATCCCCAAGAGCATTGTCTATGGCTTTTTATTCATTATTATTTACTAACACAGGCTGCACAGCTACTACACCCACAGACCACCTACATCAAGAAACCAAAGTCCTCAAAGTCAAGGATCACCTAGACATGAGAGGCACCCAGTTTCTTGCTGCAGCCTCCACAAACCCACAACATCCACTACAGTACATGGCAGCACATCCACCCACACCAAGGAACATCAAAACAACACCCAGCACACAATACCATACACAAATACTGTCATCTCTCCCCCCTCGCCCACCTCAGACCAGCTTCCAGAAGCATATCCACACTCAGATCACTCGCCGCTCCATTCAGTCACTTAAAGACAACACACAGCTGCATGCACGGCTTCCTGACATCCACCCTTCTGAATCCTATCTTCCTCATGAGGACAGGGTCCACCTGGCCAGGCTGAGATGTGGCCACCATCCAGCCCTCTTAAGCTACCAGAAGAGGCTGGATGACTCCCTCGCTGATGCCTGTCCAGGATGCAACACAACACCCCATACTATTAAGCACATTATGGAAGACTGCATTGCACACAATCACCTACGCCAACAACACAACATACACTCTTTGAGAGCTCTGTGGGAAAGCCCGGTCTCGGCCATGGCCTTCCTAAGGGGCTCAGGGCTGTTCAGCCAGACTGCCTAGGGAACTACTACTACTGCTACAACTAACTGTGTCAGTAAGGTTATTCTTTTTATTGCAATATTTTTTAATATTGCAAGATGATGAGATGAGATTTACAATTTTTTTCTAGTTGTATATACATTATTCTTCTTATTATTATGTTCTTTTGTTTTTATTGCATTAATACTGCATTGTCTCTGTCCGGGGAAATCCCTTGGTGTAGAAACCTTTCTTATTGGCAGTTTATCATCATCATATGGGGATAATAGACATCCCGTTATTATCACCGTACCTTGATAATAGACATCCCATGATTATCACCATACCATGATAACAGACGTCTCATGGAGTGTCTAGAGAGAGTCCTCATTGCCCTTCAACCATTTAAATGTCTGTTAGAGAGGTTTGCAACCATACGTTGATAATGCAGATAACAGTATGGGCACCATTTGGGGATTAGAAAGAAACTAAGTGCTCATCACATTTCAGTGGTAATGACACCTGTGTTATCACTGCACGGCAGTGCAATAGGCCTATGGTACTAGTTCATGCATGATTGCTGTGCAAAGATCACACACCTAAGATGTGGTGAAACAGGTCCTAGGAGTAGGTTGTAGCTGCAGCCAGTCAGGGTGGTACTCCGGAGGAGGATGGGAAAGCTGGTGATAGGGAGAGCTGGAGCTCCTATTTCAGTAGCCCTCAGAATTACTCCTCACCCTTCCTCTTTACTGACCTCTTACAGTGTCACTAACACAGAGAGTAGGCCAGTGCGCTCTCCCAGTTGTATTTCTCTAACTGTCCATTGTACACATCGCTACATGATAAAACTGCATATGCTTTGTATGACTACAGATAGCTGTCAGTAAACCACATTTTTATGTGGATGATAGTGAATTACCCATTTGGGTAGTATGAGTGCCTATAATGGTGTATAGTGTGATATACATCTGTACACATAATCCTTTAACCCCTGCAGTTCAGACCTGAGGGGCAGGAGTGGCTGGTGCCTTGACAAAGAGCAACTTCAGCGAGATCCTGATCATACCTTACAAGTATACAGGGGTTGGTGCTAGCAAGGGCTTGCAGCCAGAAAACTTGACCCTTTCATTTATTCTATCTGTGGGATAGAGAGGCTGCTGGAGATCGAGTAGCATTGGTAGCCACCATTAGGTGACCAAGGCAGATGCATGCATGCATGCAGAAGCCTTTATAAATTAAATTATGAATCGACTCTGACAAGGAAAAGTTTATTACATACAGTTTAAGCAGTTATTGCTCTTGGTGGACAACTGCTGTAGAGCTACAGGAGAAAATGAACATTCATTGTTTTGCACTGAGAAGGACAATTTTTTTTATAAACCATGTGGAAGAAGTTTTTTGTCTGCCATTGCAGGTTTTCTTTTCATACAGTCAGTTAATTATTTTAAAAGGGCTTCTGTATTCATGTAGACTGCACTGAATTGAGGTGATTTTTACCATAGTTGAGACTTATGAGGAGGAGTCTCCTGTTTGTGTTACTGATACAAATTCCCCTAATCCACTGAAAGAATCTTCATTTGACCTGATTAAAAGGGATGCAGGTAGGGAGCTAGGAACTTTCTCCACGTAATATTGACATGGCATAGGGATATGGTGACCCTTCTGTTCAGCCCTTTTTGTTGCAAGCAGCCTCATAACTTTTATGGCACAAAACGGGGAAATCTTGTGTTTGGAGCATCTTTCATGAGGTTAGTTTCCCAAAAGAGATCAGAGAGCCTTGTTCTGATTCTTATCACCAGATGAGAATTAACATTAGGGTGAAGGGGATATGTAATGATCTCATGAATTGTTAAGAAATATCTGTCTCCTGCATGACTTTTTAGTACAGTATTGTCATATAATGTTTTCATCTGTCAGAGACTGAAACAGGCGCTCTAGGAAGGATGGAGGTATGTTTGGCCCTCACCAACCGCTTTGAAGTAAATGAAGCCACTGATGACAAAGAGCCTAAGGACCCCAATAGAATTTTCACCAGGTAATATAAGCAAGTGCTTTCAGGTGGTTTTAAAGGAATTGGTCGTTTTATATTTACAGCATTTGTAATACAGTTTTATAGACATTGTACTAGTTAGGAACTACAATGCAGCTTCATCTTACAGATGGATCTGGAGATTTTTCCATTGGTGTGGAAGTGTATTAAATACTTGTTTGTTTCAGTGGATGCCAGATTTTTTTTTTTTTTTTTTTTTTTTTAACCATTCTTGCTGCATGCTATTATTTAAGCAAGGGCAAAAAATTAACAGCCGCTTAGTTTTTACCACTCATAGCAACACATCATTTTCCCACAGGACGAAGCAGATGCTGGTTGATATAATTCAGTGCGTGGAGGGAGAAGTGGTGGGTGAACTGGTGTCTGGTCCTACGCTTCCAGAACAGGAGGAAAAATATCGATCTATCATCGTCACCAGGGGGCAGCAGGAGCACCGTGCCAAGCTTAATCATACTACCCTCAACCTCTCTTCATCCTTCCTTGGTGACAGCAGGTAGAGAGGCAGGGCGAGTTGATTGCATTGGAAATTCGGTGATATTGTTGGTGGTGAATTCAGCTCAATCATATTGAGCATAGTGTATTTTTTCTTGACATTTTCCACATGTCACTGAGTTATCATTGTGTTGAATGTGTATTTATGTAGTACAGGATTGCCTCATTTAACACTGTAGATGTGTCCCTAAAATCTACCATGTGAAGTGCAAATCACTTTAAGTTGTTGCTGTTGGAAAATCCGAGTTATAGTCTTACTTCCCCTGGTGGCACTGACAGTGAGCCTACATGTGGTAGCACTGTGCACCCTCGGAGAAACAAGTGAGGCATCCACTTGGGAGCCAAACCTCCTCTTTTTCCCCAGAACCTAGTGGGAAGGATGCACGTGAAAAGTTGCATGCCACAAGTGGCCACTGGTTCTGTACACATGTAGGTACAGTACTGTACTGCATCTGTAGGATGGCCCCATAGCAGTTCCTTACCTGTGGTCAGTGATTCTGTTCAGTTTGCTTGACCATGCTTAAGGAACAGCAGCAAACCTCCCCAGACCTTATATATATATATATATATATACACACACACACACACACACACACACACACACACACACAGAGTGCATGAGTACTTCTCCCTCATTATCTTTTTTTAAGTCCTGGGACGAAGTCATAGAATGTGACTCGTCCCAGGTATTTTTCGGTCCTCGGGCAAAGTCATAGCATGTGGCCTCAGACTTATCCCCAAGGTCACATTCTAGGTTGCCTTGTCCCAGGACTGAAAAACTGAAAAGACCTGGGATGAGGTCATAGAATGTGACCTCAGGGATTAGGGACTGAATAGGGAGGCTGCCTAAGATTGAGCAGCAAGGAGAGCCACCATTAGGTGACCAAGGCCTCTGTGGTACAATGGTAGAGTGTGCGTTTCGCACGCTGGTCAGCGCAGGTTCGCCTCCCGCCAGAGTTGTAAAAACTTTGGGAAACGTTCACCAAGCCACTTGCTACTTTGGCGGACACAAGGGGTGCTGTGGTTGAACCAGTGTCACATACTAGTATGCTTGCACCCAGTCAGCTTAAGGCGGGCCGATTACACTTGGTTCACAGACTACACACACATCCAAAGCCGCTACAGTCACACTCACAAGGACTTCTCATGCATGTCGGGGCCTTTATAAACAAACGTTCTCCCTACGTGTCGAGTGGGGTTGGTGGAGGAGCAGTGCCCTTTCCTGTAAAACAATTAACTCTAAGCCTTGGCCACCCCGTTTGGCATACATGGCGTCTGGCAATGATGATGATGATGATGAAATATTTTTAAAATTATTTCCAAGTCATTCAGAGAGATATGTTCCGCTCTTTCCACAAGGCATCACTGGCAGCTTCTTCCAGCCAACCCACTAGTTGCTTGCTTTCAGCTCAGCTTGTTTCCATTTGTGCATCACATTTTCTTTTTTGATAAATAACAAAATGTTCTCAGTGCCTGTAGCTCCTTCTGTGGAAAACACTGTTATAAAATGTTTACGTAAATATGCATGCAGGCGATGCCAACCCATCTCCTTTGTTATGTATGTAGCTAGTCACCTTCTTCTGGCTGTACTCATTGCCATCTATGTTTCTCACTCTCACTTGTAGTCATCATCATAATCTAAACCTCTGTTGCCTCATGAGGAGTGTAGGAGCCTGGGGCTAGGCAAGTTGGTCCTAACATTTAAAATGAGAGTTACCAGCTTCACTCATCCCTGAGTGGCATTATGTGAGCAGTGAACCCCAACCACCCCTTGGATATGAACTGACACAGGCTCAATCTGGTTGGAGTGCCTTAATTACCCACTAAACCATCAGGTGCCTCTTACTGCCTACAGCTGAATAAAAATATGCTGCAGATGAGACAGGCCTGTGTTGGAATGATACGTATTTAACATTCAAGTTGTTGCATAAGAATTATGTAATGAATGTATAAAGGCATCTGCCAGAAAATTAGTATTAATGGGCTTTTCAAGTCAGCTACATCTTAGGAACATAATCCCCAGAAAATAATGAGGAAAATCTGTATATAATAAATAGTGTGATGGTTTTAGGCACATTGCAAAGGGTAATGTGGCTCGAGCAAGGTTCATTGGCAGGCTTTATATTCGGCATTCCTGTTGCATACACATTCATGTCTAGATTTAATGAAAATTTTGTGGTTGTTTCCTTTGTGCTGTACAAAACAGGAAGATTCTATCATGTCTCTGTTAATGATCATTGATGAAGTGGCTGTTGAGATAATCCCTCAATACCAATATGCTTATGGTTCATGACTGTGGACAGCTGAAGTCTCTCCTCTTTGGATACAGAACAACAAATTGTGAAAATAAAAAAGATTTATCTGGTGAATCATGAAGCAGTAAATGGCACTGACAGTTTCTTTTCGGTTTACATTTTAAGACATGAAATATGCCATCTTACCTATGTATCATAATTTTGTAGTAAGAAGTGAAGCACATTTGATGACAATGTTTTACAGGGTAAGCTTGCATGAGGTGAAGACACGACTTAGTCACAACTTACGGCGGCTGGAAAATCAAGGTGTCACAACCCGTACAGACAACCACCAGGCGCTCCTCAATGCTATAGCTGCTGATATTGTGAACCAGAGACACCACCGTATAAGAAGAAAAACGGTATATAAATATTTTGTGTTGATAAGAATAATTTTGCAGGTTTATTTGTATACAGTTATAGCCACTAACTTATGAAGTCTGTAAGGAAATGGGAAAAAGTGGCCTCTCATCGATTGTTCTGAGGTGGGCTGTCTGCACATCACAGTAAATCAATGTATGTTCTGGTTTTTATGATGAAACAGTTGAGGGTGGTTAAGTGTCATAATAATTTCTTATGATAAAAGTATGTGGGAAATGTATGGGCACTGATATGTTTGTATGGGCACTGATATGTTTATATGTCTGTTAACTCTCCATCATACATATGATGTGAATGCCTGCCATACTCTTCCCTGATTTAATTTGAGCTGTGACATGAAACAGTATCATATTTGGAAAATATACAAAACAGAATTTTGTCGTCATTGTAGAGTAACCCCAGTCTGTCCGATGAATGAGCTGACCCATGTACCTTAGGCATGCAGTCGTCTCTGCAGGGCTTTGCCATCCAGTGAACCAATATTCTCCTGAGACAGAGCCTCATCACTGTGAGGCATGGGGAAGAGTGTGGTCATTTGATTCCTGGATGGATGCTGTATTTGTCCACCCACTTAACAGAGGCTCCATATCACCTCATGATTTGGTTATGAGGTTACCACCCAGCATTGTAAATGGTTTTCAGGGTAATAGGAAACCATCAGGCTTGTCACTTAGTGCAGAGTCACCTGAAGGGGAAGAAGAGTTATAAAAGGTGACAGGAAGGTGGGAGAAAATAAGAGGAAGGTTTTGTGTGTGTGTGTGTGTGTGTCTCTCTCTCTCATGTTTGTGTGTGTGTGTGTGTGTGTGTGTGTGTGTGTGTGTGTGTGTGTGTGTGTGTGTGTGTCTCTCTCTCTCTCTCTCTCTCTCTCTCTCTCTCATGTGTGTGTGTGTGTGTGTGTGTGTCTCTCTCTCTCTCTCTCTCTCATGTGTGTGTGTGTGTGTGTGTGAGAGAGATTACTGCAGCCCTGGTACAATCCCCCCCCCCCCTCCTCCTCACTTGACTGACTAGTGTCTGCATATAATTTGAGTATTGCATGTTGGGCATTGTGTGTATGTAGGCTGGGATTGGTTTCAGTGTCTCCAGACTAGAATGAATGAGAAGGGCCAGTAGGTTGAAGTGTCTGCAGACCCTCTGAGAAAGAATTAAGAAATGTGTCTTTGGGGAGCATAGCTTTGTACCAACACTGCAGCTTACCATTCTCTTTTCAGGGAAGGGGATGGGAGTTTAAGGGCATTATGTATCTGGATAGTTGCCGTAACAAAGAGAATGTATAGAAATGAATTTTCTGTGAGAATAAGAAGTTTTAAAAGGTGCAAAGATGAAGGGAGGGTAGCTTGGACTGAGAGCAGGAAAGGAAGAATGCAAGGTAGCTCAGATTGAAAGAGAAAGGTAAGAGGGCAAGGTAGCTTGAATTGAAAGCAGGAAGGGAAGAGTGCAGGGTAGTTTGAACTGAAAGCAGGAAGAAAGAGTGCAGGGTAGCTTGGACTGAGAGCAGTAAGGGAAGAGTGCTGACTGAGAGGCATGTAGACATTTTTGTTGCTCCAACCATTCACTCAGAGAAAAGGTGTCTGACAGTCAGTTGTTGATGACAACATATGGTCAGAGTGTTACTCAAAACTTCTTGAATTTCAGGAACTGCAGAAGATGGTCACCACAGCCAACCAACTAGAGAATAAGAAAGTATTCTATGAGGAGAAACTTAAGTCTTATCACACTTACCTCAAGACCTGCCTTACCAACATTGCTGCAAGGAACAAGTAAGTTGGCAGCAACTGGACATTGCTGTATAATGATGTTTGTGACCAAATACAGTGTGTTGTTACAGATCTCAGTATATGATGCAAAGATGACATAGGCAGTATCAGATGAGTTACACCTGCATAAGAAAAATTTATTTTTGTGGGAGGTGTATCATTTTTGGTCCATTTCAGATTCTGCAAATCCTGAAGGACTTCTAAATATTACCAGAAATGCTGTGTCTTTCTGATAAACATGTTTTTGAAGGATGAGTGTAATTCTTGATAGCAATACACACCTTAGGCAGTATTGTTTCTCCTCAGTATCCAGAGAAATTCATGATGATTTTACATAATTAATGTCTTGCCTTTGTTCAGAAATGTTCACCAGCCATGGAACAAGCAAGGAGGAAGTGAGCGGGGACGTTGTAAGCAGACCATCAAGTACACAGCTGCCAAGTTGATTGAGAAGGGTGTTCTGTTAGCAGTGGAGGACCTTCCAGACTCACAACAAAAGAATCTTCTTTTTGAAATCACTCCTCTCCCTACTGCTGGGTTCTTCCATGTTCAGGCCAGATTCATGGGAGTTCCCATGGAAAATGTGGAAATTGACATCCAGGTGAGAAATGTAAAATGTTTATAATGTCATGGTTTCTTCATTTTCATTTTTGTTTTCGTTTTGTAAAGGCTCCAACATGCTTTCATGCACTGGCCTTGGTCACCTAATGGCAGCGCTCCATGTTACTCGATCTCTGGCAGCTTCCCTATTCAGTCCCTTATCCCTGAGGTCATTCTCAGTGAACTCGTCCTAGGTCTTTTACGGTCTGCTTCTCCGAGCCTAACCCCTAACATTAACGCTTATCACTTTCTGCACCCAGTTGTCATCCCCCATCCTCTCTACATGCCCAGACCATCTCAATCTACCTCTCGACAGCACAGTGTCAATACATTCCAGTCCCATCCTACCTCTCAACTCTTCCATTCCAAACCTGGTCCCCCCAGGCCTAGCACTGAGTGATGCACCTAAACAATGTCATTTCTGCACATTTGAGCCTGTGAATATCCTCTTCCTTTACTACCCAGGTCTCACTACCATACAGTATCACACTCCTAACACATGCTGCATACAAAGATCCCTTGCATCTCTCTCTCTCTCTCTCTCTCTCTCTCTCTCTCTCTCTCTCATATAAATATTATGTATATATATATATATATATATATATATATATATATACAGTATATATGCAAATGTTAGAAGTCCTGTCTTTCAGCACCTTCCGGGACCGAACAGGTGCCAAAACATTGACTTCACTGAAACACTGGATGCTTTTCTAGTGTTCGGTTTTTGTAATATATAAGCAATTAATAATCAATACACAATGTATTTTTTGTGTATTTATTTATAGAAAACACAAACTAACTCTAACCAAGGCATATTTATGCATATGAAGTGCATGTATTTGTGCATATGAAGTGTATGTATGGATGAACTGGGTGCAGGCTGTATCAGGGACTACAAGTGTGAGCTTGAGTCTGGGCCTGCAAACAAAGAATGAATGCATTCTAGCATTTTTTTTTTTTTTTTTTTTTCCAGTCATATGCAATACCGTAAATATTCTATAGGCAACATACGCCTTGATCCCAATTAATACGCCTGTATGATGGGTGTGCAAGCGCGCACTACTTGATATCGCACTGATTGATACACACAACTTATGGGGAAAAATTCATTTGGTGGATGAATGACTCCAACTTTAGGGGTTAAACTTTTAAACACTGATAATTACTATCTATCTACTGCCAGACGCCTCAATCCTGTTCGGGGCGGCCACAAACAAATCACCTCCACGTCGCCCTGTCCCCCGCCATGTCACTGCCCTGCTCCCAACTCACACTCCCCTCTCTCATATACCTCCACCCCATCCATCCATCTCATCCTCGGCCTCCCCCTCCCTCTCCCCCCCTCCACCTCACTCACGTACACTCTCTTCGTCAGTCTTTCACCCTCCATCCTCCCTACATGGCCAAACCACCTCATTGTATTCCTCCTAACGCTTCCTATCATATCCACATCTACACCACAACGCTCCTTTATATCCTCATTCGTCAGCCTGTCTCTCCATGTGACTCCACAGGCTCCTCTTAAATAACTCATTTCCACTGCTCTCACTCTTGACTTGTGTCCTTCCAACAAGGTCCAAGCTTCACTTCCATACATTAGAGTTGGTATCACAATACTGTCATGTAGTAACTTTTTCACTTCCATGCTCACTTCCCTGTTTCTTATCACTGCCTTCAGGAAAGCAGCAACCTTTCTTCCCTGCTGTACCATTTCAAGCACTTCACCCTCCAAACCTCCATCCTTACTCATCACACTACCCAAGTACTTAAACATACTCACATTTTCCAGTTCCTCACCATCCAAACTCGCTGTACATTCACTGACTTCACCTCTCTCAAAGACTATCACTTTACTCTTCCCTACATTCACCTTTAGATTCCATTTCTTGCACACTCTCCCAAACTCATCCACCAAGCCTTGCAGCTCCCCTTCGTCTTCACTCAACAACACAGTATCATCTGCAAACAACAGTACAGGGAATTTCCAAACACTACCCTTTCTCACCAGGGCCACTCCAACATCCACTACCCTACCTTGTACCTCTTTTATTACCCCATCCATGTACAGATTGAACAACCATGGAGACATGACACATCCCTGTTTCAACCCAACCTTCAAAGAGAAAAATTCACTCAGTTCACCATCCACACACACTGCAGCCTTAGCACCATCATACATACTCTTCACAGCATTCAACAACTTCCCATCTACTCCATGTATTCTTAATACTTTCCACAATCCTTGTCTATCCACCCTAGTACTAAATAATAGCATACGTACATACACACACACGTGTACACATACCCTCGATGAGCAGGTCTAGACCGGTTTGCTGCCCCCCACCTCTCTCTCTCTCGTAAATAAAATCCATCCATCATCCAATTCTACATTGCCCCATGAGAAGCGTAGAAGCCCGGGGCTAGGCAATTTGGTCCTGACATTTAAGGTGAGAGTGACAGCCTCACTCATCCCTGAATGGCATTACATGAGCAATAACCCCAACCACCCCTTGGATGTAAACCTTCATCGGCTCAATCTGATTGGAGTGCTGTAATTACCCACTAAACACACTCCAAAATCGCACTAAAATCATGCGAGAGTGGTTGAATGAAAGTGTTATTTTATATTATATTGTGAATTACTGTGATAAAATACAAGTGATTTAGTGATACTTTTGCAATAATCAGAGTAGTCATATGCTAAGCACATTACCAATATCTAGCGAACATTTTTGCAGTTGCAAACTGTGCAGCTATGCTATGAAATGACTCATGACATTATATCAGTAAGTTTTATAAAAGTATGTGGTAATAAAAATCATTCATGAAGTTTTATAAAGTTTGTAATAATTATTCTCTTATTCCAACTGTTTTGCTAGGTTTTTTTTTTTTTTGTTTTTTTTTTTTTAACATGTCCAACTCTGGGCAAAGGCTTCAGCGCCTATTTCTCGGGGGCAGTTACCTATCCCAAGGCCCAGTAGTCCTCCTACACCTCCACATGTCACCACTTGGGCACTAATGCCCACCATCCATATTGAATACAATGCTAGGGCTGTCTCACATGGTATTGGTGTATTGGTATTAGTGGGGGTATTTTTACGACATGTCGGCGGATAATCTGGTAGATCAGGAAAGTCTGCCCTTAGGAAATTCAAATCCTTTAAACTGTTCCCTGCCCCAGCCAGGATTTGATCTTGGGTCCATTAGGACCGCAGGCTGCCTCTCTACCGATTCAGCCACCGCCTCCCGGAATATCATAATAAAACCGCATGAGACTGGCTAGAAGTGTTTTTTATTATTATTATTATTATTATTATTATTATTATTATTATCATAGTAATTAATGTCATGAGGTAAAATGGCAGTAACCTTATTTTGTATGGAAAAAATCTTGTGGTTTGGTGGACATTTCCGCCTCACAGGGCTGTTTCCTGTGTCAGATGGTCAAAATACACCTTGAATTCTTTAAAATCGTTCTCTGGGCTTGGGAGTGCCTGTGGATATGCAGTTTGTTGCAGACAATAATAGAAAGATTGAAGTTTGTCTGACAGAAATATTAGCTCTTAAGATTAAGTATAAATGGGATGAAACACGAGTTGAAAACACACCATTTTTTTCGTATTTCTCCGCACTGAGCACATTTAGTAAGTTGTCGTCATGGCCACTGGAGCCAAAGGGTTGAGGCATCTACAGCAGCCAAGATTCAGCTGATCTGCATCATGGAGAGCTCTCCTGGTGTTTCTGACAAGGGTGTAACCTCCTCTTGTCTCACCTCCTATAATGCATGCTCGATAGATGCTGCAGTAATCATGTCTTCTGCTGTGGTGGCTTCACCAGCATTGTTAATTTGAGACATTGTGGATATTAAGGGACAGCTTGCACTGTTTGGGAATTATGCTATTTGATCATGCGTTAATTGGGACCTAGGTGTATGGTATTTTTTTATGATAGAAAAAAACAAACTTACCTAACCAGGGTGTATTTATACTGTACATAAGAAGTGTATGTATGGTGGATCTGAATGTAGGCTATGGCTGGCAGGCGCTGATGGCTGGGACTGTGCGTAGGATACGAGGCCTGCAATGAATAATTGGATGCAATTCTAGCGTGTGCTTTTTGTCAGACATGAGCAGTAAATACAGTATTCAATAAGCAACATATTTTTAGTACATTTGGTGATAGATAAAACAGAGACTTACCTCAATCTAGGTGTATTTACACATGTACATGGGGTGATTTGTGGTTTACTGCTGGTAGGGACCCCGAGCAGTGGAAGGCCCTGCAAAAGGCTCGGGATCATTAACCTCCTCTTCTGAGTTTCTTTTCTCTGCTGGTTCTTGTGAAGGTATTGAAGATACAGGGCTTGTTGTTGGTGATCAAGAGGGAGTGGCAGATGATGAAGTTCTTTTGGCAGCTTTCTCAAACAGGTCATACAATGTCACCAGCTTAAATGATGCTGCTCTCTTTGTTTGAAATTCTTGGTAGAGCAGGTGAAAATTCATCACTTCAGCGGCACTGTAATGAGAAGAGCCCTCAGCAAACTTGAGAAATGTACTGAGTCCTTTTTCAGGTTCCTTCTACACAAGACTTTCTTTTGCTCTTCTTCCTCCTCATCATCATTGTCGTCCTCTTTAACCTCCAGAGCATCAGGTTTTGTTACATGTAAGATTATCAGCTTGTCAGTCTGCTCCTCAACCACTGGTGGGCTTTCGTCCACCCACTCAGCAAGTTCACCCTCAGTAAGCTGGCTCAAGATGTTGGATTTAGGAGCACCCTGAACAATCTTAGGCACGCTTTTGATTTTGCTGGTCCTTTTGTCACAAAAGCCATCAAACATCTCTTCGTCCTCCTCGTCAGCCTGGAAAATTGTCCCTGGCCACAGTTTCTGCCAGCATCGTTGCAAAGTTGACTTTCTGATGTCACCCCATGCCATAGCTGCCATCCTTGATGTTGAATCCCTGCTGAAATGCATGAACAGCCAGGGATGAATTCAACAGATTCCTTGCAAATGATGCCCAGTAGGAACGCTTGAATTTCTGGATCACTCCTTGGTCCATAGGCTGTATCAAGAGGTAAAATTAGGTGGCAAGTATACCGCAAAAATATTTCCGTTGACAAGTTCATGTGCAGGAGGATGAGCTTTGCAATTGTCGAGGAGGAAGACAACCTTAGAGTCGACAAGTAGACCCTCTTTCTCAAGGTTAGCCTTCACTGCTGGTACAAAATAATGATGGAACCAGGTGTTAAAGGCTTCTGCAGTCATCCAGGCATTTGATTAAGCATTGTACCATACAGGCAAGTGCTGCACATTTTTCAGCGCCCTTGGGTTTTTGTGTTTTCCTATAACAAACAGTTTTAATTTGTGTGTACCTGAAGCATTTGTACACATCAACACTGTTAGGCGTTTTTTGTTACATTTGAAGCCCTTAGCAGCATTTTCACCATCCACAGCCAAAGTTCTCTCAGGCATACTCTTGAAAAACAGGCCGGTCTCGTCTGCATTATAAATTTGGCATGGCAGTAAACCATGCTCACCGAGTAGCTCAGAAAATGTTTGGTTGTAGCGTTCAGCAGCATCAGCAGACTGGTTTTTGCCACTAACATCCAGCTGCCTGATGCCATACCATTGCATAAAATTCTTAAGCCAACCATCTGAGGAGGCACATGGTTCGGTTATGTTCATTTTCTCATAAAACGTCTTGGTCTTCTCTGTTATCACTGGGCCTGACACAGGTTTCCCTTCTGAGCGCTACACCACAAACCACTTGTATAGCACTTCATCAAGCTCGGTCAACTTAGGCATTTTCATGACTTTTCGTTCGATTAATGAGCCACTCAAACCTTTAGACACAAACTTGTAGAGGTCACACTTTTGTTTCTTTATATCATAAATCATGGAAGAGCTTACGTTGAACTTTTCCATTAATTTCTTTCTTGCAACACCAGCCTCCAGTTTCTTCAGTAATTCAAATTTTCGTGAAATAGGAAACACCTTATGCATGCACTTCTTCATCACAGAAGAAAGCTGTCCACTTGCTGAAGCCATTTTCCAGTGCTAAGTACCCAAAAAACAGTAAAGCCAAGACAGAGTTCACCACAAGTTCACTGCACTTTCGAAAGTGACTGCTCACAAGGACAGAGGCGGTGGCCAAATACACGATAGACTCGTGCACACCAGTCATGCCATCTCACTCAAGAGCGCTGGTAGCTAGCCAGTCAGCTTTAAGAGAGGAGTAAAGTCTGTGACATCACTACACAAGATGGCTGACAAACACGGGTCCCTTTTCAAAACTGCCACGTACCAATACCTGTTGGAAAATGTGCTGAAAAGCCAGAAAACTCTCGGAATGGGACTATTTTGTAAAACTGATGTAAAATTGGATTTGCCGAGACGTTGATATGCCGAAAGACAAGACTTTTACTGTGTATGTATGTATATATATATATATATATAATTACCCTACCTTTGGGTGGGAAAGGAGGTCTGGATGATGATGATTGTTTCTAGCAAGCATGCAAAGTTAATAATATGCTGAATCCATTATAACTTGTGCGAAAGAGTTGAAGGGAACTGGGTTTGGAGGAGGTTTGAGGGGTCATGTTTTGGAGCGATAAACCATAGGAGCATAGAGGCCTTGGACTAAGCCACTCATTCTTGACATTTAAGGCCAGGGTGAATAACCTCACTTGCCCATGAGTGGCATACTGTAAATGTAAACCCCCAACCACCTCTCAGATGAAGACCCATAGATTTTCCATTTGGTTGGAGCACCTTAACTCACTAGACTGCCATGTGTCATTTGGTTATGTGCTTACATAAACCCAACATAATAAATGGTTTCATAATGATGGAAAACTTTTTGGCTCATTATACAGCATAGAGACACCTGAAGGCAGTACTACATCAAAAGTAGGTGGTGAGCACCCCCATTGACCAAATAGAATTTTGTTACACCTACATACAAATAATAGTTGTTGTGTAAACTTAAGTGGGTATCTAGAGTAGTTTAGTATCTGTGTTAGAGTAAGATGAGGGTGTGTGATGTCTCCATTGTTATTATCATATGAGGATGAGGTTGTGAGAGTGGTTTAGAAACAGAGTTATGGAGAAAGGAGGGGGATGGGTGATTAATGGTGAAGGATGGAGGATCTCGGGTCAGATGTATTCAGTTGGTGCTGTGTTTCATGTTAATAGTGAACATAAAGAGGATCTTTGCAAAAATATTAAGAGTAAAGAGGTGGTATGCTGTTATAATGATAGAAAGATAAGGGTGGGGGTGGTAGACACCATGTGGTGCTTTGCTGCCTTGCTGCGCATCTCCGTAACATAGGTGTTTTAGCGTATGGTGGATTGCACAACCAATATTCTGCAATACAAGGCCACTGCATCATTCAAATTACCACAGTTACCCCCCCCCTTAGGTTTTAACGTAGGTACTTGTTTTACCTACCAACCCACAAAAGGTGGATGGAAGCCTTAGTTGAGTGATGCCAGCTGTCCACACCAGGGTTTGAACCCTGGTGTTAATGAACTAGCAGCTTTGCAATTGGTGTTACTAACCACAACCAGTGTGATGGACACAAGCTCATTTCCTGCCTGGAACAGGGAGCACTTTTCAGAGAATTACTTTTGTTTGAATGGACTTTGTTGATCTACCATAAGGTCCACTGACATGTCATAAAAACACCCCTGCAGATACCAGTTCACCAGTCCTGTATGAAGCATTACTAGCTTGTATTCATTATGGATGATGGGTGTTGGCATTAAATTGGTTGCACGTGGAGGTTTGTGGTATGTGGGAGGACTGCTGGGCTTTAAATGGGCTGTTAAGCCTACATCTAGAGTCAGATGCATAAGGATAGACGGATGTAGATAATATTTTGCTTAGCTTTTATTCCGTGCTTTAATTTCTTACACTTTGGTTTTGCTCTTAAGGAATTACTCCAGCTGCAGTATGAGGGCGTGAGTGTCAAGAAGATGTTCTCAAAAGTGAAGATCAATGTCAACCTCCTGCTTCATCTCGTGAATTCAAAATTTTATTCCAAGAAGAAGTAACTTTACACAAGATAGTAAGGAGATATATAAACATTTTTCTTATATTCTCTACTATATTTTACTCATTTTATGAGTTTATGCATACCTTTCATTACTGCAAGAATGTGATGTGCCTATGTTGTTTTTTACTATTTTGTGTGTGTGTGTGTGTGTGCACATGTGCATGCGTGCATGCGTGTGTGTGTGTAAGTTGATATTTTTATGTAATCTCTAATTTGATGTGACAGGTAAGCATAACATTTTGCATACTTTATTATGGCTAATATTGTAGCCTTTGCTGGACAGTACAATACATGATAGAATTTAAGATATAAAAACAGTATCACAGATTATGTTTGCTGAGTGTGACATCATAGAGTAGGCAGTGTTGCTTATATATTTAGTAACCTGTTTGTGTTTAGTCTTAATATTTCAGCCAAAAATTCTGAAGTTGCATGTATTTCTCTTTGTTGCGGGTTGAAATTCTTGAATGAAGAGCTATGTATTGAATAATTGAATGTATTTTCCGCGCGAATTATGTTCATGAGTTCTTCTATGTCTATCTTTTAATGTTTAACACTGACCACTATACACAATGTAAGTTTATTCAGTCTGTGGCCAGTTTTAGTGCAAAGTTCTCAGTTTTTATATACAGTACAGTATTTATATTTTTCGCTAACAAAATAATGTTTTTGTATTGCAGGTATTCCATTGGTAAAGTATCCCTAATGTCAGGAAGGAAGTATGATTTGAGAATTTTGCACGCTTAACAGTAATTGCATAAAGTTATACACTGTATCTCATATACTGTTACATATATAATTAATAATGATTCATAATGGTGCTATTAACTGGTAGTTGCTTCGGAATATTGATTATAGAAGTTAGTGAGCACTAGAATGTTGAAAGAATTTGCATGAAAGTCTCATATATACATACATGAATCAAAAAAGTTTTGTTTAGGAGGGCTCCAGAATGATAACCAAAACAGATCTTGATGTCAGAGGATGATTGATGTATTGTTACTGTAGTTATCTGAATATGCAGATGATGCAGCAGTACTGATGGGAAGGAAATATAAAGCAGTCAGTTCAGGGTATCCTCATGAAAGCAGCTTTACCTGTATGAGATAGAATTGTTGGGTATTTTGCAAGAACCATCATCTCTAGTATCGGATGTTTTTTTCTAATGAAATGTGCACCAGTATTTTTTTCAGTTGTGTGCACTTGCCATTATGGGTATGAGCTTATAACGCCATTGCTCAGTAGTTGATTATGGAAGAGCATTATAATTTTTTTACACAAAAAGTTCTGTCACTTTAAAATATGCTTATTTTCAGATAATTATCTTAGTGGTTGATTTACATTACAGGTATTATGAATTTTATTAACTGTCGATTCATTTCATTTATTTTAAAATAGAACCATGTGAATGATCAGAACCTTTTTAGTGATTGTTTACCATATGACATGTTTTTTAAAGCATGAGCTAGAGAGGAACATCAGTGAATATTTTTTTCTTTTTAGTTACAGCTAAACTGAATTTGTTTTTATGGTGCTGTAATATTTACTTAAAAAGCCAATAGAATTCTTGCTTCTCTTAACCCCTTCACAATGAGACTTCTCCCTTAGCAGAGGACAATAATCAGATGATAGTAAGCACTAAAGAATTCTATTTATCAGTCTATAGCCAGACACCATTATCCTGTGTAAGGGGTATCCGTGGGACTTTGAGTTAGTTGTTTTACAGGGAGGGGTACTCATTCTCCGCTAACCCACTTGCTGACATGTAGGAAATATGGTGGATTGGTTATATGGTTACCACCCAGCTTTGTAAATGCCAGGAAACCATTAGGCCTGAAAAGGAAAGAACATTACTAAAAAGGGACAGGACTGATAGGAGACATAGGAAGAGAGGAGGGCAGACACGGAAAAAGAATGATAATGGTGTAGGAAAAAGTAGATAGCACTACATCAAGTGAGTGGATGATGGCTGCCACTACCTACCACCTAAATGTATAAATCACACTGGTGTTTATCCATTCATCCATCCATCATCCAATCCTGCATTGCCCCATGAGGGGCGTAGGAGCCCGGGGCTAGGCAGTTGGTCCCGACATTTAAGATGAGAGTATATGTATATATATATATATATATATATATATATATATATATATATACTGTAAGTATATCTATCTATCTATCTATATACCTAGGCTGCTTCCCCCAAGGAAAGGGAGGTAGCCGAGACAGGACGACACACTCCCCATTTACTCATCCATTCAAACACCTTCATTTGCATCTTAGCCCCATAGGGGAAAACGGACAGATCCTCACCGCACCACACCACAGAAGGGTCAACTGCGCAATGCAATCAGTGACATCCGCAGTAGGGCCAGACAGCAGAACTGGTTTACCCCTGCCACATCATAACCGACCCATCCCCTTACCCGCACCTGACCTGACTACCTGATCAGACCAAATGCGGGAGAATATCCCCTCAGGGCTGCGTCATCACTTATTCATTCACAATTTCTCTCCATTTATTTCTGTCACGCACAGCCACTCTTCCTTGCTCAACAGACATCCCTCTCAAACATCCAGCGCTCTCTTCACACTGTCCATCCATCCTATTCGTGGTCTTCCTCTCAGCCTTACACCTCTCACATCAGATCTAGTTATCTTTTTCACCAATCGCTCATTATCCATTCTCTCCATATATATATATATATATATGGAGCCTCTGTGGTACAGTGGTAAAGTGTGCGTTTTCACTCACTGGAGAGCGAGGGTTCGCGCCCCGCCAGGGTAATAAACTTTGGAAGCGTTCTCCCGGCCATGTACAGTACTACTCTGGCGGACACCAGGGGTGCTGTGGTTGAACTCTGGTGTCGCACACTGTGCTATGTTTGCACTAGCCGTGTTTGCGCAGGCTGATTAAGCACTTAGTTCACAGACTACACACACATCCAAAGCCACTACAACACTACAATTACACTTACAAGTGCTTCTCATCCTACATACAATCTCTACCAGACAGCCTAAGCCACTTGATAGAGATACTTTGGCTGTATTGTCCTGACTTCAGTTGGAATAGGCTAGTCCTGCAGTGGATACTTAAACGGCTCATGATGATGATGATATATATATACATATACCAACTTGCCTATGCCCTGGGCTCCTACGCTCCTCATGGGGCAATGTAGGATTGGATGATGAATGAATGACATATATATATATATATATATATATATATATATATATACACACATAATTAGTACTCTTTTTACTAGGACGAGTTCCCTCCTAAATGGGTGAAATCATCTGACACTAGCATGACTAATGTGAAAGAACTCCATTGTACTGAAAGGGTTAATTGTTATAAGACTGCTGTTGCATGACGGATACCTGTATTGTAAAATGTCAGTCCTTGTATTTGCATCTTATATATTTTTTTAATCATTGTGTGAAGTTACAGTATACTTTTATTAGATTAAGCATGAATTATATTTGATCCAACACTTTCCTCCAAAATACACATATATAGTGTACTGTATTTAGTTTTGTTTGAGCCTTACAATATATATATATAGAGAGAGAGTCATCTCGCCTAATGTACAACGGGGATCTGACAATATTTAATTATTTAGAAAGTGCGTTTGCTACTTGCAATGTGCGATGGACATGAAAAATTGAAGCAAATACGGTATTCTCTCGCAACTCACAAGCATAATTTGTAGCACGCGATGGGTTTGGGTGGGGCTGGTGAGTATGTATGGTGGGGTGCTGCTGGTGTGTGAGTAAGTGGTGGCCACAGCAGTAGGATGATGACATGATATCTGTAGCGTCTGACCTGGATTTTGAGGGTTCCCTGGAGCAGCAACAGGCAGCACCTAACCTAGTGCAAACTAAGATGTGCATTCCATAAAACTGACCACACAATATTGTGCTTTAACCCCTTAACTGCGGGGCGTCACTTTCGTGACGCTTGGGAGCAAGTGACCTATATCACAAGCGCCGCTTTTGTGATTCTGTGTTATTTTGAATTCACCTTCGGGCTTCCAAGTGGGGGGCTTCATCATCTATCAGTACTGCCAATGTCCAACACTAGTCAGCACTCCTAATCTCATCTGTACTCTCCATCCATTGTTGACAATTTAGCCATTTCTCCCCTGCTCTTGACTCCCTCCCTACCCCCCTCCATTACCCTATCCTCTCGCCTGCCCGGCCGTGCTACGCTGCTAAATCTTCCTGGAATTTTTCACTGACTTCATCCATTGAAATAAGCCCCATGTCCGGCCTCTTATACCAAATAATATATACAAGAAAGAAATAAGGTAAGTGAGGAGTGCCATACACCTGGAATTAAGCTAACCATCACCTGACAACACCTCACGTGCACTCGCTCGCTTAATTTTCGCTGTTTTTTTCCCCTTGAAATATGCCGTATAATCTATTTTCGTAATAAATATACATGTAAGGAGGGAAGGGAGAAGCCTAAGTGATATTTACATTCACCTGGAACTACCTAATTTATAATGTATTGTCTAGATTTCACAATCATTTCAGTGCTAGACAAAGTTGTTTCAAGATTCAACATTGGTAGCTCTGAATATATATCTCCTGGTAGGCCTCTAATCTATTTTCTAGTAATAAATATACATGTAAGGAGGGAAGGGAGAAGCCTAAGTGATATTGTACATTCACCTGGAACTACCAAATTTATAATGTATTGTCTAGATTTCCTGCCAATCATTTCAGGTGCTAGACTTAGCTGTTTCAAGAACTAATATTGGTAACCTTGAATAACCCCTAAGCAGGCCTCCACGCCTGGCCCTCCATTATCAGTTTACTCTCATCTTCCGAAGTGAGTGGTACGTATGTTTTTCCTTGTTGACTACAAGGCCTTTTCTCATCTCCATGCAAATGGCCCTGTGACCTTTTACTCCCTACTAAACCTCGTGTGGAAAGAGGTAAAGGGCTGACAATTGATAAAAGAGTGACTACAATCTTTCTATTGAGTAAAAACAGTGCAAGTGGAATTGTAAATAATGTGTAAATAATGTGTAAACAGCAAGTGAAAGTAATGAATGTAAAATATACTTGAACAATGGAAAATAGTTTTATAAGGTATTTCAAGTGACAGTGCACAACACAGCAAATAAAATAGAAATGTAACAATTTAAATAGGAGAATGTAAATAGAAATGTAAATGAGTAGTATTATAAGAATACGAGTATATACCCTAGGAATAATGAAAAGAGAAGTTTCACCCCAGCATGTCTGAATGCTATGAGTTATGAGAGTGAAGATGAAAGTGACATTCACTCTCAATGCCAGTATACAGGACGAGAAAGTGAATGTTACGTATTTTACTGAAAGAAATTTGAATCCCTACAGTGACAATAAACTAATACTACTGAAGGAAACTTATGGATAAAGACTGTAGATATATATAAGTGTTATATAGTAATAGAAATATAAAGTGTGAGGAGTTTAAGTGAATAATAAATGACAGAGTACCAAGAGCTTAACTAGTGCCAGTGCCACGATCAGACGCGCTCGTAATTTCCATTGCTTTCACAGTGTTTTTTTTGAGTATGGATCCCAAACTACTTGAAATCTTGTAGAATAGTGTTTATAGTGTTTGTATCTGGCTGTGGTAATCATATTACGGGTTGTCGGGAAGTGTAAAGTTGAGACTTCATTACTCTACTTCAGAGGTCTCCACAAGTCCTAAGGTAACCCACTTAAGGCTCAACAAACATTCCAGGAGAAAGCTGAAGGTATGTGCCATAAGCATATGTAATTTTATTATTCTAGGACTAATAACTGATTTTTGGCAAATATTTTTTGAGAGTCTGTCGGAGCCCAAATAACCCCGCGGGACACGCAAGTCATTGGTAAACAAGCCCGCAGTGTAGGGGTTAAGAGCATTTGTTAATCACAGGTGCAATTGTCACCAGGGTTGCCATTTGGAATTTTTCATTACCAAATGTGGGGCAATTTAGTAATGAAAAATTCGATCGGTAATGATTCAGAATGATTCATGAGCAAAAGGATTTTCCCATATTTATGAGTGCAAATTCGAGGATGGAGACGGTGGATTATTTTTTTTTTTTATTTTTATTTTTTTTTTTTAATGCAAGACAGAAGAAACCAAAGGCTAGGGGCCCACAAACCATTCCTTAAAAAAAAAAAAAAAAAAAAAAAAAAAAAAAAAAAAAAAAAAGAGAGAGAGAGAGCCAAAACCCCTCCAGTAGTGAAGAGAGTGATAGTGAGGCATGGGATGAGGCCTGTGCAGAACAGGCTGTGAGTGTTTTGATTCAGCTTCCATGATATGGCCTCGGGCACCACCACAACAATTCGCATTATCTACCCTCTGTACAATGCTGGCAAGGTCTTGAATACGCATAATAAATATACATTATTACTCTTGTATGTTTCAATTGTAAGTTTTCCTTTTGCATTTTAGTTGGGGATAGGTATTGGTGAATCAGTATATGAAAACTCAGGATGTGTCGCTCAGATTCACACACTTTACGCGAGATGACTGTATATATATGTATATGCTAGCTATGACTTCCAGTCTTTCAAGCGCAGTGTGTCCATAGTATCTCGAAATGACTAGATATTGAATTTGGCTCTCTCTAGTATTTTGTCTTTCTCTTGGATGGAACAGTTTTTGTGGGCTCATGGCCTTTGGTCCCTTCTTCCTAGTATAAAATATACATACATATATATATATATATATATATATATATATATATATATATATATATATGTGTGTGTGTGTGTGTGTGTGTGTGTGTGTGTGTGTACAGGTATATCCATCATCC